>NW_027104563.1:59394-145390 GCF_902728285.1 Clytia hemisphaerica
TTTTTGAACGCCGGAATCTTAAAATCACACTAGATGCGCTTTAAATTGCGCCCTAAGACCAGTTTTACTGTAAGTAACTTTAAGATCATGAAATTTTGAATAAAAATTGAATTGAATTAAACAAACCTTTCTTGCTATTCTTTTGTATACAATCTACATTTTGTGAAGGGAGATCTAGCTGTGCCCAAGACCAATTTGCTGACAACAATACTCAAAACAAAAACTCACAATATTTCGCTCGTTTCACTCGCACTAGCTTCTTCCAAATTTTTTACTCTAGAGATTATCAAATTTATCTCTTTTTCTAAAGATTTGACCCATCATTGCGGTCAATAATTTTTTTAATTTTTCTGGTCGGCTCCAACCACGGTGGACCTCCTTTCATATATTGATATATTCAAAGATAATAATCCGTCCCTGGTAGTATCATACGTAACTTAAGGAACGCTCCGAGGGAAGGGGCGCCGATTTGAAAAGTTAGGAGTGTCATTTTTAGAAATTTTGACTTAGCCCCTCCAGAAAGATTTTCCCACAATGCCAATGTTTTGATTCAATTGGAATTTATTGTCAAATTTCCTTAACCTTTAGTCGTCAGAATAAGTAGGTAGATATTCGTTCGAAAAAGGGCCAGTTTACCGGCCCTCCGCCAGCTGGCAATAGCTCAGAACCACTGCATTTTCGGCCCAATACTTTTGTCTAAAACCCAATTTTAGAGCCAATTTTAGTGAAAAACCCTTGGAGAGAACTTTTTGAAAAGTTTTCTTCGATTTTCGAAAACTTTTCTGCCTTTAGAGAGGTTTTTTTGCATTTTTTTCTCTCAAAATTAAACACAATTTCTAAATATGATGAATTTTCCGACCACTTTAAAATTTTCAGATTTTTGTAATCGTTAGAAAGACTTTTTAAGGTAAAAAAACCGATCCTATTGTCTGCACATACCCCAGTACCCATTTTTGCCTTAGTGCCCCTTGCGAGGGACGAGTACCTGAAAAATGGGGAAAAATTGATCAGTATTTAAACGAAAAAAGTAACGGTATATTTTTAATTGAGAGAAAAAGTGATCTGTATACCGCGTTATTACGCCCCTGTATTACGTCATGTACGCCCCCACCGACTCCTGCTTTGGACGGATGCTACTAAGCGTCAATTCTTTTACGTCTGAAACTGTTAAGCAATTACAGTAGATGCGCTCTTTCAAGCTGCTCGGATTTCAATAAAAGGGTCCTATCGGGTCTGTGAGAAGGGAGTGTGCCAAATGTAAACGTAAATAGTAATTTTTTTGCCGACGGCATTATTTAGACCAAGCAACTATGGAAATATTAAGTTTTTGCGTCTAAAAACAACTGCTAACCCACGACTGTAAATATTGCGGGATCGTGACACTTTAAAAATAGGGAGATATATGGGGGACCCAATATAACTGCGCACGTTTTATGAAACTTTGAATGAATATACAATACAATTTTGATAAATGTGAAAAATTTCATCGAAGATCGATACCTTTTATGATCTCTTTGACTATAAACAAATACATGGATGACTTTCTTTTTTCTACTCAATTCAATTAAAGTCGGTCACATACTAGCGCAGCTTTTAGGTTTGATTTTTGCCCGTTCAAATAAACCATAGGATAAGCGACAATAATGTCTTCTTCGTGCTTTTCAGTCGACGGAGCAATCAGAAGAGTTGCAGGACCAACACTTTTCAAAGAGCTGAGTCAGTTCTCTGGATGCGCCCCTGGAGAAGCCGTTTTCACCGGAGGTCATATGCTACCAGCTCGTTGTAAGTACCGTTCATTTGTTTTGTTGAAAATAAAATAAAATATACGATTGGATTTGATTTTCTTTTTCCGTAAAACGAAATATGGTTTTCCGCCTATAAAATGATGATTAAAAGCTGTGTGTACATTAAAATGAAAAATAAAAACAATAAATTATTTTATTTATATAGCTGATGTCCACAAACACAAAGTGACTTGTGAAAATGTGGTCGAGAAAGAACTTTATAAATATATTGATAAAAATTATAATTACTATCCCCCCCCCCGCAGGTAAAGTTTTCAAGCCAACCTCTTAAAGAACTGCCCCCCCCCCCCAAAAAAAAAAAGAACTTGTTAAAATTTCATTACACATTTCAATGGACCCCAAACGGTTAAGTATCCACCCGACCTGGTAAAAAACCCTCCCTCGTCTAGTATAGTAAATAATCCGCCCGACCTGGTAAAGAACCTTTCTCCAACTGGTCAAGAATTTACCTAACCTTGTCAAGAACTCTCCATTTTTTGCTCAAATAATTAGCGGTGAAAATATTACGTATAGGCTCCAAAAAAATAGCGCCACAATATTTATTTATTTTTTGGACCTACCTGGAGGTCCTGTAAATTAACCTTTGTTCGTCCGTCCGTCTTGTTTGTCCGTCTGTTACCAGCTTTTCTCGAGATTTGCTCATTAGTTTTTTTCTAATTTTTGGCACAAAGATGCAAAATGGCAATGCTCAAAATGTGACGGAGCCCGATTTTCGAGAAAAACAATTTTCCGGCCGAAAATGCCGGAAATATGCCGGAAAAACCGGTTTTTTGACATTTTCTCGAGATTTCATCATTAGTTTTTTCTAATTTTTTGCTCAAAGATGCGTATTAGCAATGCTCAAAACATGACCGGGTCTGATTTTTGAGAAAAAAATTTTTCCGGCCGAAAATGCCGGAAATATGCCGGAAATCACCGTTTTTCTGAATTTTCATTAGACTTTTTCCTTATAATTGGTTGATTTTTCATTCAAAAACATTATTTATAGCAATGCCCACCATCAAGCATGTTTCAACTTTCAATAAAATTGATTTTTGAAGCCGGAACTATTGAAAAATTGCCGGAACAACCTATTTTCGCCGGAAAGACAGTATTTCTTGAATTTGTCGAGCTGTACTTTATGTTTTTTATGAAAATTTGCACACTGATGCAAAATGAAAATACCCAAAATGTGACCGAGCCCGATTTTCGACAAATATTTTTTTCCGGCCGAAAATGCCGGAAATATGCCGGAAAAACCGGTTTTTTGACATTTTCTCGAATTTTCATCCTTAGTTTTTTCTGATTTTTTGCAGAAAGATGCGTATTCGCAATGCTCAAAACATGACAGAGTACGATTTTTTGAGAAAATTTTTTTTCCGGCCGAAAATGCCGAAAAAAAACATCATTGACATTCCCACCATCAATCGTGATTCGATTGTCAATAAAACTGATTTCTTTTTTCCCTTCCCCCCTTCCCTCTCGCCATCAAGAATCAATGATGAAACTTAACGCGTTTTGCCTTTTCGCTAAAAATTATATTTTCTAACGGATTGTTTCCGTTTTTCTCCTTATTGCTATCTAATTTTCATCATCAGGTAGGTTGAAAAACGAATCTTTATCTATAAGAATCACTATATATAAGCATAGATCAATATTATAATTTTTCTAAAAGAAGAAAATGCCACGGTAGAGCGCAATGATTTGAGTTTTTTAGAAACTTTCTTTATTAAGCTGTGCGTTTTTTTGCCCTAGCGTACACGCTCGCGCGATCGATGGAAACAGGCCTTAAAGAAAATTGTTTAATAACTTTTTTTCACAAGTCTTTTTCAATAGTGTTGATAGTTTCTCCCAATAGATATGCTTTCATTATTCATTTCAGCAGTATATTGTTTGGTGATTATCAGTATAAAAAAACGCCTAACTTCTTTGATTTTTTCATTCCAATAACTTCACAAAAATTAAATTTACACCACTTTTGGGCCAATGCAGAGTACCATAATTTCAAAAATTTTCCGGGCCGTCCGCCCTAACCATGGTGGGGCCTCCTTAGTTACTATATCTTTTAGCCCCCTCACTTTTAAAACCGATTCGCTGGCCCTGGTGTTTCATTGTTTCAATGTTCATTGATTAGTTTTGGTAACCAGGTAGGTCCATAAAAGTATCACTTGTTTATTTTATAGCAATATATTTCGCAGGTCTAAACTTCCACCATCACCAACTTGCCGCCTGGTCTTTAGGCTAGGTAGATTGATGAGTCGTAGGCCGATCTTCGTATGAGTAGTTTCTATAGAAACTAACTAGCCTTGTAGCTCTTCGTTGGACGCCCTCGGTTGCATTGATATGTTTGATTTGGAGACCATACTACATGTGCATATTCCAAATGGGGTCTGACAAATGCAATGAAAAGCGTTCGAAACATATCTGGTGAGAGAAATTCGAAGTTCCTGCTAATCAAGCCAACGATAGAGTTAGCTTTCTTGATTTTACTGAATATATGGGCTTCAAAGGTCAGGTCACTATCGATTATCACTCCTAGATCTTTTTCTTGGTCAACATGTTCTAGAACAGATCCTGCTATGGTATAGGGATGGGGATATTTGATGCTCCAAAATTTACCCAGTGTTAAAACATGACACTTGTTCGGATGAAATTTTAAAAGCCAGTCCTTTGACCATTTCTCCATGGCATCAATGTCTTCCTGTAGCCTGAACGCATCTTCGGCGTTGTTTATTTCTTCCACCAGTTTTGTATCGTCAGCAAAAAGGAACATTTCTGCTTTCGTAGCCTCTGGTAAATCATTGATGTACAAAACAAAAAGTAGTGGATCAAGTACACTTCCTTGTGGAACTCCACTCATAACTTTACATCTTCTCGACAATGTTCCGTTTACCTTTACATATTGATAACGGTCAACGAGGAAGGACTGTATCCAGTTGAGCTCCGATCCTCTGACTCCATAAGCATTCAGTTTTTTCAGCAGTCTGCGGTGTGGTACGGTGTCAAAGGAAGTCAAAATAAATCACATCAACTACTTTATTATTTGATATCGAATCCGCACATTTATCAAGGTATGTAAGTAATTGTTTTACCGTTGATCTCTTTGGCATGAACCCATGTTGTTTACTAGATAATAGTTTTTCATCTACCAGATGTTTCATGATTTGGTCCCTTAGCTCTCTTTCCATCAGTCTGCAAGCGAGGGGCGTAAGACTGACTAGTCTGTAATTTTCAGCTAGATTTTTGCTCCTTTTTTGGACCTACCTTTGGAGGTCCTATAAATTAACCCGTGTTCGTTCGTTCGTTCGTTCGTTCGTTCGTTCGTTCGTTCGTTCGTTCGTTCGTTCGTTCGTTCGTTCGTTCGTTCGTTCGTTCGTTCGTTCGTTCGTTCGTTCGTTCGTTCGTTCGTTCGTTCGTTCGTTCGTTCGTTCGTTCGTTCGTTCGTTACTAGCTTTTCTCGGGATTGGCTCATTAGTTTTTCCTAATTTTTGGCACAAAGATGCAAAATGGTAATGCCCAAAATGTGACGGAGCCCGATTTTCGAAAAAAATTCATTTCCGGCCGAAAATGCCGGAAATATGCCGGAAAAACCGTTTTTTTTGGCATTTTCTCGAGATTTCACCATTAGTTTTTTCTGATTTTTTGCACAAAGATGCGTATTAGCAATGCCTAAAACATGGATTAGTCCGATTTTTGAGAAAAATTCTATTCCGGCTGAAAATGCCTGAAATATCCCGGAAATCGCCGTTTTTGCAGATTTTCATTGAACTTTTTCCTTATATTTCGTTGTTTTTTCACACAAAAACATTATTTGTAGCAATGCCCCCATCAAGCATGGTTTTAATTGTCAATAAAGTGATTTTTGAAGCCGGAACTTTCTAAAAATCGCCGGAACAGCCTATTTTCGCCGGAAAAACGGTATTTCTTGAATTTCTCGAGATGTACTTTATATTTTTTCATGAAATTTTGCACACTGATGCAAAATGGCAATACCTAAAATATGACAGAGCCTGATTTTCAATTAACGTACTTTTCCGGCCGAAAATGCCGGAAATATGCCGGAAAAACCGGTTTTTCGACATTTTCTCGAATTTTCATCTTTCGGTTTTTCTGATTTTTTTGCAGAAAGATGCGTATTCGCAATGCTCAAAACATGGCCGATTTCGATTTTTGAGAAAACATTTTTTCCGGTTGAAAATGCCGGAAATCGCTGTTTTTGCTGATTTTTATTGGATTTTTTCCTTATATTTCCGTTTTTCTCACAAAAACATTATTGATGACAATGCTCACCATCAAGCATGATTCAAATATCAATAAAACTGATTTTTGCGACCAGAACTTTCTATTTATTTTTTCCCTACAACCCTTCCCTCTCCCCCCATCATCAATCAATGATGAATTTCTTGCGCGTTATGCATTTTCGCTAAACGCTATATTTTCTGACTGATTTTTTTTCATTTTTTCTCATCGCATTGCTATCTAGCTTTCATCATCAGGTAGGTCCATTCAGCATCTAGCTTGTTTATATATTGGTGACACATGTACAACCTTCCATCTGTCTGGCAGAGTACTTTCGTCAAATGATTTAGTCATGATTGTGTGGAGCGGGACAGCTAAGTAGTCCGAGTAGTCCGCTAGCTCCTTAAACATAATTGGATGAATTTCGTCCGGACCAATTGACTTATTTGGGTTGAGACCTTTAAGTTCTTTTTTGACCATTTCCAAAGTGAGATTAAACTCTACTAAATTTGCCAAAATTCAAAAACTTTTGGTTTTTTGGAAAGAATACCTTCCAGTGAACAAAAAATATTATTACGAAAAAGTCTGAAAATCCTTTATAAGAAGTCTATGAGCCAAAATTGATATTTTTAAATTTTGCCTGTAATGTGTTTGGGCAAGCTCCAACCTTCGACTGGCAAAAAATGAAATTGTCAATTTTGGCCAATAGACTTTTTTTAACGGATGTTAATGTTTTCGTAATAATATTTTATGTTCCCTGGAGGGTCTTTTTTCCAAAAAACCAAAAATTTTCGAATTTTGGCAAATTTTTATTTTTCGATGACGTCATCGTTTTATGACGTCATTTTGCCTTATTTCTTTAATATCTCCTGATATATTCATTTTCAGATATAGGTTGTGACCTTTTTCTTTATCAGTTTTTCATGCTCTTTCGACTGAAACAAAAGATTTTCAATTTTGTCGACTTTTTATTTAGTAACCAATTACGTCAGTTTCCATGGCAACGGGTAGTCACACCCGGCCCCACCTCTCAAATTTTGATCTCCTACATTCAAGGAACAATATTCAATCATAAAATCCCTTTGCACAAGCTGCTGCACACGGGAAGACATAGTGGCCTCTACTAAATCGGTACGTGATTGAAACTCCGGAAGACTATCATCGGGCTCTTTCGTGAATACACTACAAAACTGTCTTGTAGTATATCAGCTTTGTCTTCGTCCGTATAGTGAAGAGAAGATTTATCCTTTAGGTTGCGCAGGAGAGGCGAGATCCCAGATTTCGTTTTCATGTAGTTACGAACATGTCTCCAAAATCTTTTTGGGCTCCTCTTTGCTTGCCCACATATCCGTTTTTCAAGTTCCCTTTCTACTTGTGTTATCTTTCTGGTAGCGTTGTTCCGTGCAATCACATACTCAACTCTAGACAGTTCCTCTCTACTTGTACCGATCGATCGTATCCACTTTCGATGAAGGCGCCGCTTTTCTATTAGATATTGTTGGATTTGCTGATTTATTGCAAATCTTCCTCTTTTCCCGTAGACTCGTTTCGTTGCTGAAAGTGGGACAAATTCGGCCCTTAGTTCAAGTAGTTTTTCTTGAAACATCTTCCAGCAACCATTCACTTGATGGTTTTCAGCTCGGACCTTGAAATCGTCTACCCACCCATCCTGAAGACTCCAGATGTCTTTTCATCGCCGCAAAATCTGCTTTATTATAATTAAACCTCTTCGTTAACACTTCTGGGACGAGATAGCATTCAAATGAAAATGAGAGTACGCTATGGTCACTTTTGCAAAGAGGAGCTAAGTAGTTGATTTTATTGACTTGGTTTCTTCATTAGTGAGTATCAAATCGATTAACGATGGCTCATCTGTTCCTCTGGCTCTAGTCGGCTTATCAACGTGCTGTAAAAAGAATGTGTCCCTCAAGGCATCGAGAAACTGTTCATCTTCCTTTGTTTTGTCGTGGGGTGTCGACCAATACTCCCAGTTGATGTCTTTGTAATTGAAATCTCCAACAATGCATTTATGAGTATACTTATTATTCATGCCAATTTCCCTAAGTTGTAGGTTGAGTGAAGCATTATTTTTGGCAGATGTCTCTGTGTTGGTAGGACTTCTTTACATGCACCCAAATAACAAAGAATCATTACCTTGTAACTTAATTTCGGCCATGCAAGCTTCTTGGAATTCAGTCTCGAATCTTATTTCGACAAAAAGATCTTTTATCGATTCATGTGTTAGAATGACGATCCCACGGCCAACTTTATTTAGTGCATTCGTTTCGAAAGGTGCTGAATATCCCTGAATGGAAAACTCCTCAATGAGACGTTCTCTCTTCTAATTTTTCGGTTTTACTTCGCATATTGCTATGATGTGTGGTTTTGATTTGGTAACTATCTAAACAAGTTCTTTCTTCTTTTTCTTCGTGAGCTGATCAGCGTTCGTGTATATGATGTCTAGTTTTTTTCGAACGTTCTGTAACTTCTTTTTAGGTTCTTCCGTATTTTTAATATTTTTTTGTGTTTTTTTTGTTTGTGATTACGGGATTTAGTGGTTTTGATTTCGTGGGAACTTCTTCAGGTAATACCCGTTTTTGAATCCCCTCTAACGCGCCTAACCCACTCATGATCATCCAAGTTGAGTTCTTTTGCTTTATCTGCCCATTATTTGAGCAATAGCCTCTCTGTTTGTGTAAGATCTGTATTTTTGGTTATCTTTTAAAGGAGCCAAATTACGATGGAAAGTCATCTTTTCTTTTTCCGATCCAAGGACAACTTTTATTGGTCTTTTCTTATCTTCGGTCTTTCTTCCAATCCTTGAAACACTCTTAATACTTGGTGTTTGAATCTTGATCGTTTTGACAAGTGCGTCTAAGAATCTTTTGTCTCCATCACTGGTTCCTTCGTCCTCCTGCTCGTCTACACCATGGATTACAATACTTTTTTGACGTTGGTCATGGTCTTTTTTTTCTTTGATCTCCTCATATCTTGCTTCCTTGACGATGGATTTTAAGCCACTCGTTAACATCGGAGTGTTTGAAGCTTTTGTTACATTGGCATACGATTTCTCAACTTGGGTCTCAACCTTCGTTAGGGAAGATTGAATTTCTTCTAAGATAGATGATTTGATGGTCTCCCCGAGTTCACTGATCTGCGATTCGATCCTTTTGTTTAAGTTATCAAGTAAATGTTTCTCAAGTGCTCTTTCTCTCATGAGCCTCTTCATGGTTTTATTGTTTTCGCTTAGTTTTCGACTGTGGATATGTCAATCGACGAAATCTTCGCTGTTCGGTTATGTCGTCATCCATCGGTGTTGATTTGGACGGTGTGTAATTCTTTCATTTTTTGTAGAGAGTCTTGTTTTTAGGGGAAGATACCCGATTTTTTAGTATTTTTTAAAGTTTTTTGAGAGATTGTGAATCTTGCAGTATTTTGTTCAAGGCTCTTATCCAAAAAAAATTGACGTCTGATCTCGTTGACGTCAGACGAAGAAGAAAAAGCATAGATCATCTTCGACGCGTTTAATTTTTATTTATATTGATTTTGTTATGCAGTTTTCTGCGCGCCAATTACATTCACAAATGCTTGGTTATTCCACAATTTTGGGTTTTGTAACCCAATGCTTGTATGTTTACTTTTAGGTTCGGTGTGCGTACGCCAAACCTAAGACTGTTTTATATCATCAGACTCCCCCCACTTAAACAATTGGTTGAATTTGCAATCGTTTAATAATCTATCATCCGGGGGTACTAGGGCAAAACGGGTCAATCGATGAAAATGACCACGAATTCCGCTTGAAAATGGGGTTTGCACCCCAACAAAATGCATTATTAGAGAAGAAACAACACCAAAAGACACTCTGGCACCGAGATGTTCATTATGATTGTTCCTAGCTACCAATCTACCAAATACAAATTTGCTTAACGTTTAAATCTCGAAGTTTTCAATGCCAAAGTTGCGTGCTGGTTGCGTTAAGATCTTGCCAGAGCTGATTGAACGAGTTGAAACATGCAGAAACACCAAAATCGAAGGACTTCAAAAGGAAATCAAAGCATGTGAAAACATCATGAAAGTACAAAATGAAGAAATTTCCCAACTGAAATCAAATGATGTCAATGTTCTTAGTACTAGTAATCGTATGGTTTGGAGTGCAATTAACGATTAATCACGAGTAACAAAGGAGAAAATAGTAATTTGCACGAGTCCGAAGGACGAGTGCAAATTACGGTATTTTCTCTTTTGTTACGAGTGGTAATAGTGCAATTAACGATTAATCGCACTCCTCTAAACCAATCAGATTCGAGTAATTTTGCACGGCTGACGATTAGTATATGTAATCACATGATAACGAGTGCAATTCGAATATAATTGCACGAGTGATTTTTTTTGTCCGAAAGGACGAGGAAAATTCGAAACAAAAAAATCACGAGTGCAATTTTCGAATTGTACGAGTTATTATGTGATTACGAGCTAATCGCACAATGGCTTTCACTACTTTTTCCCAATTAGGAAAGTTAATTACAGAAATTACACTCAGAGTTTTATATTTTTCTCTTCTCTTTATGTCTTTCTTTTATTGTTGTTTATTGATTTCTTTCTCGCAAAATAAATTTCCAATGCAATTAAAACGTTCGATGCAAAAAAAATGTAAGAAAAAACATTAAAATCAATATTGTAAACATTGGCGCGGCATTGGAGAGTGTGATTAACGATTAATTGCTCTCTACAGGATGCAATTAACGATTAATTGCTCTCTTTGAGGGTGTGCCAAATAAGAAAAAATAACAGATCGTGCGATTACAGAAGAAATCATGGAAAGCCTGGAAACTGAGATGAGCATACTCGAGAAGAACATAGAAACAAAGATAGAGAATGTCGAAATCGAAAAGAAGCAAGAGCTGAAAGAGGTTAGTTATGCTGAAGCTGTATCCAAACAGATGACAATCAAATAAGGTGGAGAAAATAACTCAATGTGAAATAGTGGGCAATTAACGATCCACAGCATGTAACCTAATTTTCCATGGAATCAAAGAACATCTGGAGGATCCCGAGAATACAACGAAAATCTACGACGAGAAATTTATCAAGTACAGAATCCTTGGATTACAACTGGGTGTCAAGGACATGCAAATTGTAAACATACAGGGGATTGGAATATTCACGGAAGAAAGAGAGGAGAAAGGGAAGTATCGACAAATCAAGGTAGAGACCTCACAATTATTGAACGATTGACAATCAAAGAATTGCGCAAGAGAGCAAATGAGCTCAATGCTTAAATGAAAGACAAAAACATTCAATTTAAAGTCAGGGGCAGCCCCAGAACAAAACTTTACCTAAAGAAAATTGTAACAACACGAAGCGATTGTAAAAAAGATAGGTTGTTGAATCTCAGTTCTTTAATAGATAATAGAATAGAATAAAAGATACCTTATCGGGGGAAAAATGTCGGAGTTTTATTTAGTCGGGTTTTTTTTTCGTCGGGGAAAATTTTCGTCACTTTCCCCCGACATTTTTTCCCCGATAAGGTAAGTCCAAAATTGTGGAATAACCTAGCATTAAAGAATTAGTTATAAAGGCGTAAATTCACTATCTGCTTACAACGGCAGTTCTTTGTTGAGAGTGTCGAGGAACGTAAAACAAAGGTTTTATCTTGACAAACTCCATAACCAATTTTCTGATTATGATCAGAGCCATCAAATTGGATTCTACTTTTCTGATATAAGGATAACCAACGTTTTGCATTTTGTCAATAGTTGAATTCAGAATGCTTTTATCAACATATGATGATATAATGTTAGAAAATAATTGAAAGAGGCACCGATATTAACGCTTTCGTATAATACCTTTTGCTCTCATCGTTATCAAGAAAATCGTCAAAATCTTTTCTTTTCAATACGCAAATTAGCAGAAGATCGCCAAAACATGCATATGTTCAGATCTGTTGCGTTGGGTGGATTTGGAGGTGGGAGAGTTTTTTACCAGGTCGGGTGGACTTGGGAACAGTTTCGAAACCGTTCTTCGAGTTCTTTACAAGGTCGTTGATTTTTTACCAGTTAGAGGGAGGGTTTTTTACAAAGATGTTGATTCTTTACCAATAGGGAGGCGGGGAGAATTATTTGGAAGGTTTTTTACCAGTTTCATTCTTTATCAGTAATATGGATCCTGACCCTTAGTCCTCAACATAACATTTTTATACTTCCGTCGGCAAAACAATTTATCAAATTCCTCTGCATAATACCCTCTTGAAATCCATATTTTCGCCATCAACAAATGGACAAATTCTATTTGGTCAGCCCTAGTGAGCTTTCAAATCTCTTTCACGATTTTTTTTCCGGTGGTCATGACTTCGAAGTTAAATCCGATTCTTATACGTTTTCGGAAAAGCATCCCCGAACGGATTGCCAGAGCCGAACATTGCTGATGGCTAGCCCTACCTAAGCAAAATTAGTTATTGTTTCGATCGGAATACATGTGTGATTTTTTCCTATTCCGATTGAAAAATAAATAAATACCCACAATGCCTCGTTTTTTAAAACGCTTCATGAATGAGGCGGAAAAGTGAAAATTAAATGTTCTGAGGCTCTCAGCAACAATTAATAAGAATTTCTTTTCTTATTTCACTCCCATCTTAGCTCTAATTACTCTTTTGGATCAATTTTAAAACTTATATTTTCAAGAAAAGACAGTAGCACCAGTTGTTTAACCGTTCAAAACCTTTAAATTGATTAATTTTTTAAAACTATAACGTGTTTATGTCTTGAACTCATCAGCGAAAAGTCTTGTAAGGTAAATGTTCAGCAAAATTCCGGACTAATTTTTCACAATTTCGGTGACTTATTAGTATGGTCAAGTTTCAAGGTGTTAAAAGATCATTTCATGAGAAAACACGCATCACTCTATCTAGCGAATTTAATGTCATCTAATTAATCTTCTAATCTTTCTTAGCACTCCGAATTTTGGGCTGACCTTCCAGCGCGGCTGGTTTATTCTGTGTAAAATTCAAATCTTCTTGAAAAAAAGTATAATCTATTCATCATTCATAAATTAGATATCATTCATACAGTTGGGCCCAGAAAGCTTCAGAAAAACGTACTCCAGAGGGCGTATAAAAACATTCTGGAACTGGTTCGTAGGAAGAACATAAAAACTGTCGTAAGTCAATATATATCTTTCTCAATATAAAAAAGGTTATCTTTTGATAGAATTCGAATTAGATAGCGGTTTTAAGCTTGTTAAAAAGATATCCTGGAGTGGAATATTACAAAAAAATTTCAAAGATTTTCAAAACATAGTGAAGTGACCCCTCATTTGAAAGGTATTTTCATGCTGATTAAGAAAATCAATATTGTAAGGGTGAAAAACACTCTTACAAGAAGTAACTTAAGAAAAACGGTCAAAAAATTGCGTTTTTAGCGAAATCCTCAAAATTTCGTCAACTGTCTGAAATTACTTTTTATTCAACCTCATCATATTGATTTTCTTAATCAGCATGAAATAATACCTTTCAAATGAGGGGTCACTTCACTATGCTTTGAAAATTTTTGAAATTTCGATTTTGCTGGCGGAGCAGCGTTGGCACCCTGCCCGTGGCAACCTTGAAAAAAGTGCCACAGGGTTTTAACATGAATTTTTCTTCTTTTTATACCCAAAGGCATCTTTTGACAAATGAGCTAAGAATTTATGCCATTTTTGCAAAATAACATCCCCCCTACTATGAAATTCAAATTCCATCAAAAGTTAAAGCCTTGTCTCCGCTGCAGATCATATTGAGACAGACTTTGTTTCTTTGGTCTCAAAAGAAATCTAAAATCTATAATGAATTATTAGTGAGTGTCGGGGGAGCTCATGACTACATGATTTTTATTAATAAGCGCCGGTTACTCTTCAAATTGGTTCAATGACTTTTTCATCCAACGACTATGATGATTTGGATACCAGTTTTTCTTTTCTCTTCTTCGCAAAATGTTTTGACTATTTCAGCAGTCTCACACACAGCAAGGAAGGACCTTTTTTCGCCTGAGGTTTCAATCCAGTTAGCATTTGAATAACCTGATAACAGATGTGGAGTTTTTCTTAGCGCGAGGCACTGAAGCTTTTACTAAAGATCGCTGAAAACTAACATGGGACAAACATCTGAAGAAAATGGTGATATTTCTACGAATAATTTTCAGTCAACTTTTTATCTTGCGTCAAAAAGAGTCAAAACTATGTAATTTTCGCGAGAATTAATCCTATTTGAAATTAAAATTTTGGTCAAAATCTCTAGGAAAATGAAAGAAGAAGGAAGCTGATTTGCGAAATTTTGTCCATGTTTTAATCAACCCACTTAAGGTTTTTGTTTTGGATGAAGTTTTTATCAAACTTGTCTTGTATATCAAACATGCATAAAGATTGCGAATCGATCCATACGGGGCACTCGCAAATTGCAAGCAAAGAATCAGCCCATAGGTCCCAGCATAGATTTATAAAGCCCGATGGGCTAGATATTGTGCTTTCGCTGAAAAGTGTGCCTATTTTAGGTAGAAAATCTTACCTAGGTCACGTCACATTACAATAGAATTTCAGCGCTAGACCAATCAGAAGCTTCGCGGGTTTTCGAAAACAATAACAGCAATATTTTTTGCGATATTCACTTTTTTTGCTTGGAAGAGATTAAAGCACTCAATCTAGTCCTTCGGGCTTTATAAATATATGGGCCCCAGCAGTTACCGTGATGCCCCGATCAGATATTTTTCTCACTACTCTCATTACATAATTTCTGGGGGTGGTAAAGTGTGTTCTCTAAACGAATTAAAACAAATAATTAAACATCAGTTGAGTATAAGGCCTGGGAGAGCTGGGTCGTTGTTGTTACAGGTAGAAAGATACCAGAAATATTGAAGAAACAAAAAACAATAAAAAATACGAAACGGGTGAAGGTTTCTATTCACCCTATTCACGGATAGCTTTTTGTTTTAAAGTAGCCCTACCCACTGATGAGTTATACTTATTTAGTGACAGTAACTGTAATTTATTTTGTTCAACTCTGGTGAAATCAACATCTTATTGCTAGTGACACAAATCGATCACAGTTCTGGCCTATCAAAGAATAAAGTGTTGTCCGTTGTCTAGGCTGTACGCATCCCTTCTAATATGTTTTGATATAGGGGCTACGTATCGTGTCTTTGTATTTTTGGACCTACCTGGAGGTCCTATAAATTAACCTTTGTCCGTCTGTCCGTCCGTCCGTCCGTCTGTTACCAGCTTTTCTCGAGATTGACTCATTAGTTTTTTCTGATTTTTGGCACAATGATGCAAAATGGTAGTGCCCAAAATGTGACGGAGCCCGATTTTTGAGAAAAATTCTTTTTCGGCCGAAAATGCAGAAAATATGCCGGAAATCGAGTATACCACAGATTTTCGCTTATTTCCCCCAGTTTTCTGCGGGTTCCCTCGATTCCCCTTGGATTTACGTTTCTCTTGTCAGAGATCTCCCGCCGCCGCCTGCGGGTTTATTAAGTTTTCCTGCGGGTTCCCTCGATTCCTCTCGGATTTATGTTTCTCTTGTGAGAGATCTCCCGCCGCCGCCTGCGGGTTTATTAGGTTTTCCTGCGGGTTCCCTCGATTCCCCTTGGATTAACGTTTCTCTTGTCAGAGATCTCCCGCCTCCGCCTGCGGGTTTATTAGGTTTTCCTGCGGGTTCCCTCGATTCCCCTTGGATTTACGTTTCTCTTGTCAGAGATCTCCCACCGCCGCCTGCGAGTTTATTAGATTTTCCTGCGGGTTCCCTCGATTTCCCTCGGATTTATGTGTTTTAAGTATATGAAAAATGAGCTACTGCAAGAGGTTGTTATTTTTTGAATTTATTGATGACACTCATAACAAAATTTGTTTGGAAAAATCCAAGCAGAAATCAATTATTATTTGATTTGATTTGATTATAATTTAATTCTTGTGTATTTGAGGATATTTTTGTATTAAGCAATTATTGGCCCCGTTCAAAAACGAAAATTTTGTAAAATGCAAGGGTGATTATTTAAATCGTCGCAAAGTTTCGCTGTTGATACAGCTTGTTTTTCTTTATTCTATTATAAACGGTGTATTTCAAGAAAATAGGTAGGTTCTTCAATTATTTGCTAACACAAAAAGTGTGCATGATATCTGTAAAATCGAAGAGCTTCCATTTAAATATAGTTATTTCGACGGGAAGTATAAATAACATTAATCATAATGAATTTCGTAATAATAAGAGGTATTTCAGGTTATAAAGTATATATAGAAGTTATAGTCCAGTGGCTTATCATAACAATACTTCAGTTTGTGAAAAAAGCATGAAACTTGGCACAGACATGCACAATTATAATCTGAACAAAAAAATTGACAGAGACACGTCTGAAAACCACGTGACTGCTGACGTCAGCACTTTTTTGCTGACGTCATGGAAATTTTTTAAAAGTGTCCAAACCATCAAGTATTATATACTATTGGAAAGGAAATTGAATTCTGAACAACTTTTTTGCTTATAATTTTTTCTGAAAACGAAGCCAAAAAAAGTTACAAGCTTCTGAAGTTGACTTGTGACGTCATCAAAAATTGTCAAAAAATTTATAGTTACAAACCCCCAAGTATTATATACCGTTGGAAAGGAAATTTCACCCTGAACAACTTTTTTGCTTACAGTTTCTCATGAAAATAAGTTAAAGAAGACTTGTGACGTCATCAAAAATTTTATAGTTACAAAAGATTCTCTCATGAATTACAGTATATAAAGCTGGAAAGGAAAATTCATGCTGAATAACTTTTGGCTTATATTTTATTATGAAAACTATTCAATAAAAACTAGACGACATTATTTCAAAAATAGTCAGTATCTTTCTACCAATTAAAATATTTACGCCAAGAAACCTTACTTTTTCGCTATTATTTTTCCTTCAAAACTAAACTAACAGATGGAAAACAATACTAATAGGCTTAGTGATATACTAACCTCGATATTAAAGATACCCTGACGCAATGAAAAATAAAGAGATAAATAATTTCAGACTAGGTAAAAAAATTTTCACGATCATAAAATATACAGAATAATTAGTTGCTATACTGCACAACCACCACTGCAATGACACAATTCTGTGCAAGGAAGGTTGGCCTCTTTGCACTTACAACGTCCAGTACACGTTTTTTTTTATTAGAACCTAGTTTATAAGAACATATAGGCTGAAATTCGTCGAAAAATTAAGAACATCTTAAGAACATGCCCAGCCTCGGTTTGGAAAAAAATGACAAGAAACAACAATTTTTTCCTCTTTTTAAGCAGTTTTAACCGAATTTAGGGGTGGATCTTCAAAATATTGTCCAAATTTTGCCAAATTTAAGTGCTCTTTATTTTGTATCATATTGTTGATTTAGAGTAGTCTAAAAATTAAGAACACATTTAAGAACATTTTAGGCTGAGAATTGCTAAAAAAATAAGCACATCCAGGCTCACTCAAACTTTAGGTGTTCTAATAAAAAAAAACGTGTCCACTCTTTTTTACACCCGCAGCGGATGAGCTCCTTACAAGCTTTAGATGCCTCTGGGAGGGTTGTCCACCTTGGCTCGTAGTACAAATTCGTGAGTACCCACCCCCACTTTTCGAAGTCGAGTTCGGGTAGCATAGCACTGCAAGCATTACACCAGATTCTGGAAATCGGAAGTATAATACGATAAATCATTCTTTTAAAATACGGATCAAAGGTCAAATGCTATTTCTTTACATTTTTCAAAGCTTAACAGAATTTGTATAGTAAAGATTCTTTTTTAGATTTCATTAAAACAGACCAGGAATAATAGCTCTAAGTAAATGCTGCATCAAAGCATCCTCCGACGGTGGCATTTGTTCAATATCCTTGCCCTTCACTGTAAATAGCAATCGCCTACAAGAGTTGACGTTGGTGTATGGGCTAGCGCGATCATACAACAACACAACGTATCTTTGGATCAGATCAAAATCTTGTTGCTCGATTTCTCGAACACTTAGAGGCAGATCGGATTTTATCATCATTCTCTACTCTATAGAATTAAGTACATTACGAATCTGCAATATCTCACAAAAGCTCCAGTCACATCTGGATACACATCCCATACATTCCATGCGGTGATCTTGCCTCGACCAGCGAACATTGAAACGGTGTCGCAACCAGTGAATGTAAACCACAAGCTTTAGCGTATTCGTGAATTGCGTAATACCTTAAAAAAATCAGTCAGGCTCTTATAGAATAAGCAACAACAACCAACTCGAGGTTCTAAAGAACGTACAGTATTTCCTCAATAGGAATAAAGTATTTCATTGGATAGTAAAAAAAAAGAAAACAAACCAGTATCAATATAAAATGAGGTACCTTTTGTTTATTCCAACACCAAACTCAACCCATAGCCCTTCGGCACCAATGGAAAAGAAATGGTAGAGTGCGATCACAATAACGTCGGTGTCTACTATCACAATCAGGAAATTTTTGTAGCCATGCCATCGAAAATATGCTTGAAAATGTGCGTGTCCGCTTCTTCATGGTTCGAAGGACTGATTCGATCGACAGTCTGCAATAAATTTGATGTTACACCGTTCCCTTTAGTAGATACAATTATCGGATGTTTGATCGTTAGAAAATTGTCGGCAAGCAATTCAAAGAGCTCCGTTTTGTTTTTACCATCTCTCATGAAAGATTTCGATGTGCAGAGGACCCATCATCCAGATGACATCACTGTATCTGTCGTTGTACATCCACTGCACCTGCTTCCCCAATGCGTAAAAACTGGTTGATCCGTTGTGATGATAACCTTTTGACCAGGGTTTAGAGAGTAAGTGATGCTTTGGACAATTTCGATGCAATGACGGACCATGGCTGTCGAGTTGATTGATTCGTCCTTAAGTGGGAGGAGACATGATATGGTTATTGCCATGGACGTCACCGATTGTCTTCCAAAAAAGGCAGATAATGACACCCGATCATCTAGCTTTTCTGTATCCATTGGAGCTGTTGAAATTTTGTCCACCCAAGGTTGAACTTTTGTTTGTTTAGAGCACTCGCTGATGGGGTTCGTTGAAGTTTTTCTATCAAATGGTTCTGCTTTGTAATTCTTGGTTTGTAGAGTGTTTGTGTACGACTCAGGCAAAGATATATCTACTGTACTGTGATCTTCCGTGTATTTGAACGCTGTTCGTGTGGATGTGCTGGATTATAAGAACTGGAAAATGGATATTGTTGTTCCATGAAAGATGATTTTGCCATATTTGATTTCGGACCATTGTCCATGTTGTCGATGGCAGAAACGAAAAATTCGCCAGGCTGCAAGGATGGTGGTAGTACTTTCTTTTCCTCGCAATATTTTTTACATATCGTTTTAGTAATATTGTTCTCGATAGTAAGAACCCGATCATATGATATACTTATAATCAATAAAAAGTGAAACAAAAGAAACAAAAATGCTATTCTCAAGGGTCCGTTAGTCTTTTGACTTGTAATTTTTTAACATGCTACTAGCAAGATTCTATAATACTTTAAAATACTTCATATCACGTGTGCAAATTGATTCCTTCCAAAAACAACGAACACTTTTTGAGGCAATGCAATGTTTTCTAATCTGTTCTGTTCTACAGCAATGCAATGTTTTCCTAACATTTTAGAAAAGAAGCAAGTAAAGATGCTATGCATTTAAGCATCCTCTTTCGTCTTCTAGCCATCTATCAGTTTTCTACCCCAAGTTTTGTGATTTGTGAACCATGCTGCAAAACAAAGTCAATAGCTTTTATTAGCTTTATTTTCACGAAAAACTGTAAGCAAAAAAGTTGTTCAGGATGAAATTTGCTTTCCAACGGTATATAATACTTGGGGATTTGTAACTATAAATTTTTTGACAATTTTTGATGACGTCACAAGTCAACTTCAGAAGCTTGTAACTTTTTTTGGCTTCGTTTTCAGAAAAAATTATAAGCAAAAAAGTTGTTCAGAATTCAATTTCCTTTCCAATAGTATATAATACTTGATGGTTTGGACACCTTAAAAAAATTTTCATGACGTCAGCAAAAAAGTGCTGACGTCAGCAGTCACGTGGTTTTCAGACGTGTCTCTGTCAATTTTTTTGTTCAGATTATAATTGTGCATGTCTGTGCCAAGTTTCATGCTTTTTTCACAAACTGAAGTATTGTTATGATATTTTGGTCTAACAGACTAAACTATTATATAAATATGAAGGTAGTTTACTGAAAGCCGGTTGTTGTTAATACGTGATTGTAGATATTATCATAGAATGTTATTTTATTTACATTTTAAGGAATTTTATGAAAAAAATTAAAAGACTTTAATTTTATTTATATTTTCGGAAGTATTATATTTTTGTTCTGGAAGTTTGATTCATGCATTAGAGATTTTGAATAATATAGACTCTTAGTCAAAATATTTGGAGTGTCCAAATAGTTTACTGAAATTCATAAATTTCTGAGGTTTTGATAACTAAAGATTTATAAATTACCCGCAGGGAACCCGCAGTGAAATTTGGAAACCCGCAGGCGGCGGTGGGATTCAAGGTTTCGATAACTAAAGATTGATGAATTACCTGCAGGGAACCCGCAGTGAAATTTAGAAACCCGCAGGCGGCGGCGGGATTCGAGGTTCTGATAACTAAAGATTTATAAATTACCCGCAGGGAACCCGCAGTGAAATTTGGAAACCCGCAGGCGGCGGTGGGATTCAAGGTTTCGATAACTAAAGATTTATAAATTACCCGCAGGGAACCCGCAGTGAAATTTAGAAACCCGCGGGCGACGGCGGGATTCGAGGTTCCAATAACTAAATATTCGAAAAGTTGCTATAGCATATTTTAAGTCCGTCCACAGGGTTCAGCGGGAAATATTGGACTCTCTGTGCCTAAGTGCGGAAATCGCCGTTTTTGCAGATTTTCATCGGACTTTTTCCTGATATTTCGTTGTTTTTTCACAAACATTATTAACAGCAATTTCCACGATCAAGCATGGTTCAGTTGTCAATAAAACTGATTTTTGAAGATGGAACTTTCTAAAAATCGCCGGAACAGCCGATTTTCGCCGGAAAAACGGTATTTCATGAATTTCTTGAGCTGTACTTTATATGTTTTCATGAAATTTTGCACACTGATGCAAAATGTCAATACCTAATGTGACGAAGCCCGTCGAAAAACATTATTTTCCGGCCGAAAATTCCGGAAACCTGCCGGAAAAACTGGTTTTTCGGCATTTTCTCGAGATTTTATCATTAGTTTTTTCTGATTTTTTGTTCAAAGATGCGTATTAACGTAATGCCCGAAACGTGGTCGAGTCCAATTTTTGAAGAAAAAAAATAAATATGCTCGAAATCGCCGTTTTTCTGGATTTTCATTGGACTCTTTCCTTATAATTGGTTGTTTTTTCATTGAAAAACATTATTAATAGCAATGCCCGCGGCAATGCCCACCATCAATCATGTTTCAATTTTCAAAAAAATTTATTATTGAAGCCGGAATATTGAAAAATCGCCGGAACAACCGGTTTTTTGGCATTTTCTCGAGATTTCAACATTAGTTTTTTCTGATTTTTTGCACAAAGATGCCGGAAATTTCCGTTTTTGCAGATTTTCATTGGATTTTTTCATTTTATGTCTTTGTTTTATGTCCACGATTAAGCACGGTTCAATTTTCGATGAAACTGATTTTGGTACAGGAACATTCTAAAAATCGCCAGAACAGCCGAGAATCGCCGGATTTCTTGAATTTCTCGAGTTTTTCTTGTATTATTCTGCATTTTCATACTATTGTCGTCATTTTTCAATTGTCTTATTACATCAATCTTCAGATAGGTCCATTCAGCATGTAGCTTGTTTATTTTAAAAACTTTATTAGCTTGATTAGTAAGTTGTATACGAGAGATTTAATAGAAACAGGGGAAAACAAAATTGGGGTAACTCTTGGAACGAAATTGTATGCACGATACGCATCCCCTATAACAAAATAAATTCTTGAAATGCGCGCAGCCTAAACCACACCAAGCTTCTAAACGCCAGGTTAATTCTGGACTATAGAGTTTATTGATAATTTTTTATCACTTCCCAATCACGTCAACGTTTCAGTAATCACCACACATCCCAAGGGTCATGTTGCTGTTCACCTAGACATTTTGCTAAATTCTGAGGAGTGACTGCACATAATAGTTATGCTACCTTTAAAGTCTATTTCAAATTAGCTGGCAATGTTTTTTTTCAAACCTCAATAACTTTTTGATAGCATTCGAATTAAGTAGCGATTTTGTGCTTGTTGAAAAGACAAACAGGAGTGGAATATTGTCATAAAGAAAAAACTCTGAATGAATATTTTTTAAATCTTTTTTCGCATTTATGACGTTCTAAAATTGAAGAGTTCTTGATACAAAAATGAAGATCATACCAATCTGGCACACAACGTTGTTTCAACGTTCATCTAACGTTAAATGGACGTTGTGAAAAACGTTGAAACGACGTTGTTTGCCAGCTGGGTAGCATTATTCTACAAGTTATTTTCTTCTTTTTCATTTTTCATCTTCGTTTTTCCATTTTTTTAATTTTTTTCTTTTTTGATAATATTAAGGTCTCGCGCGATAGTGTTGTCCCGAAACTCACAACCCTTATAAATTTGATTATTCGCGAAGGTAAGGTACCTGATGAATGGAACGAATCGTACATCATTAGTTTGTATAAGGGAAAAGGTGACTCCCTTGATTGTGGTAATTATCGCGGTCTCAAATTGTTAGAAGTACTGCAGAAGGTACTGGAGCGCATCTTGGAAAGTCAGGTCAGAGAGCAAATCTTAATCGATTCCATGCAGTTTGGTTTTATGCCTGGTCGTGGAACAACAGATGCCATATTCATCTTACGACAACTTCAAGAAAAATATCTTGGAAAAAAGAAGGACATATTTTTTGCCTTTGTTGACCTTGAAAAAGCCTTCGACCGTATACCACGGAAAGTGCTGTGGTGGGCCATGCGAACTCTTGGTGTTTCTGAATGGATTGTAAAAACGGTTCAGGCTATGTACAATTCTCCAAGATCTCGTGTTCGCATCAATGGTAAATTCAGCGACGAGTTTGACGTAAACGTTGGTGTGCATCAAGGCTCAGTCCTGAGTCCTTTGCTATTTATAATTGTCATGGAAGCTCTCTCTCGGTCATTTCGTACCGGTTGTCCTTGGGAATTACTATACGCAGATGATTTGGTTATTATTGCAGAATCTAAAGAGGAGCTTTTGCTCAAGCTAACCCAGTGGAAACAGGCCATTGAGTCAAAGGGTTTACGTGTGAACACTCGGAAGACCAAAGTAATACATTGCAAACATGGTCTAAGGGAAAGGCAAAAGACAAGTAAATGGCCTTGTGGTGTCTGCTACAAAGGAGTAGGGAGCAACTCTATTTTATGCCGCCAATGTAAAAACTACATTCATAAACGATGCTCGGGCATAAAAGGGCGTTTAAGGGAAGATTTTAACTATGTTTGTCCTGCTTGTCTAAATCCTGTTGTTGTACCTCCCTCCCCTGTGTTTTCTATAGACGGTTCAGATCTTGAGGTAGTACCCACATTCTGTTACCTAGGTGATATGATTGGGGACAATGGAGGCTGTTTTGATGCAATTACCTCAAGGGTCAAGTCTGCGTGGAATAAATTTAGACAGTTGTTGCCAATTTTGACTAATAAGAGCATCCCATTGCAATGTCGTGGTCGTGTCTTTACTTCGGCCGTAAGGGGTGTTTTGCTTCATGGAAGCCCGACCTGGGCAGTCACGGTTGATGACTGTAGTAGGCTTGTTCGAAATGACAACGCGATGGTTCGTTGGATCTGTTCAACTCGTCTGGCTGATAGGATTTCGATGACCCAGCTTAGAGAAAGACTTGGTATTCCATGTATTGAAGACTTAGTTTCCCAAGGTAGACTTCGTTGGTTCGGTCATGTGCAGCGTATGCACGACGACTGTTGGCAAAAAAGATGCTCACTCATGTAGTGCAAGGGAAATATGTTGGCAGACCAAAAAAGAGATGGTCGGACAATATCAATGCGGACATGAAGTCCCTCAATGTCAACATTGACCTGACAAACGATCGCATTGCATGGCGTACGGCCATCAAGAGAGGAAGGCGTCCAACCCCAGCTGCTGGGAACAATGGACGATAAACCGTGCAGTAAGTAAGTAAGTATTCCATTCCGCATTATCTTTTTATTTATTATTATTATTGTTATTATTAAAATGAATATTACAGGTTGTAGGCACTCAGTGGGCCTCTAAACCGATCTCAATTTACAAAGTTCGTATATCGAATTTCTTTGGATGACTTTTCCATGCTTCTTTCAACTTTTCTTTGAAGCCTTTTATGGAAGCACGAAACACGTATGTCAGTGGTGAGAAATTTTTAGTAGACTGTGGAGCCACTACCCATATAATTAACCATGTAGACTAGTAAACTAGTCGGTTATTACTTATAATAAAACTGTCAATCAAATAATGTAAACACTAATTACATATTCAGCGCGCGTGAGAGAAAAGGAAAATAACCGACTAGAAGCTTCTTCCAAAGCCTTTTTTTCTTCACCTAAGATCGTAAGGAGAGACATACATATTTCTGTATGCCTGACCCGAGCGGGATTGTATTTATTTTTCTTTCTGTTTATTGCATTTTTGGAAATGCTCATTTATTTATATTTATATGTTCAGTGTTACTATGAAATATCATTTAGTCAAAAAAGTTGGATGGATTCTCAAAAACCTAAAAAAGGTTGTAAAATTAAACAACTTTTTTTGAGGGAAGAAGCTTCTAGTCGTTGAAATTCAGAAAAGACACGCAACCTCACCTCTTCGATTCTTTTTATTTGGAGCTTGAATTTTTTGTATATGGGTCTGTTTTCAACGGCTAGTTTACTAGTCTATTAACCATGATGATCGCTTCATTGAAGAGGATTCCATCTTCAACCCAGCAAACCACCACATCGAACTTGCTGATGGAAGTCGAGCTAATAACATTGCATTAAAGAGAAGAGCTGTTATCGGGAAACTTGTGACGAAAGAAGGGGAAACTGTCAATGTTCAACTGAGAGATGTTCTCTACACACCTTCATTCCCCCAAAATATATTTTCTGTTAAAGCAGCAACCAAATTCGGAGCATCAGTGAGATTCTATGAACAGTATGCAGAACTCATTACTCCAGATGGTACCGTATTCCAAATCGAAGAGAGGAATCGTCTCTATTACCTCTACAAATCTTACTCATCCCGAAACCGACGAGAAAGCCTTGAAATGTGGCACAAAATTCTTGGACATTGTAATACCCACGACATCGAAAAGTTAGAGAAAGTTGTGTCGGGTATGCATATCTGCAATCATGAGACTTTCGATTGTGAAATATGCATCCTTACCAAGCAATGTAACCAGAGAAACCGTGGACCTGATATTCGTGCAACCGAACCGTTTGAATTGGTCCACACAGACCTTGCTGGCCCCATCGAACCAGCTGCAAAGGACGGTTATCGATACGTCATGAGATTTACTGATGATTTTTCCGGTAACCTCTTCACGTACTTCTTGAAAGCAAAGTCAGATGCACCAAAGGTAGTTAAGAAATTTCTAGCTGACATTGCACCTTTCGGTAAGGTGAAAACTTTGAACTTTTTCGAAGATGTATTTCCTTTAGGTGATGTCAAGAAAACGAGAAGTGCTAACGGAGGAGAGTATATTAAGGAATTTCGTGAAATTCTAGTTAACCACTCCATCAAGCATGAGTTATCCGCACCGCACTCCCCACATCAAAACGGAACGGCTGAACGCAATTGGCGCACACTCTTCGAAATGAAAAGATCCATGCTTATCGAGTCCAATCTTCCCAAGTACCTCTGGGCGTACGCCATAATGACAGCCACCCACATTCGTAATCGTTGTTACGTCAAACGAATCCAGAATACCCCATTCGGTCTTATCACTGGAACGAAGCCAAATCTTTCCAAGATGCACATCTTCGGTACTGTGTGCTATGCATTTCTACAACCGGAACAGAAAAAGTTAGACCCTCGCCCGAAAAAGGGTCACTTCATCGGGTATGACAAAGAAAGCCCGTCCTACCTGGTATATTTTCCAAATGACAGAACTGTGAAGAAGTACAGAGTGGTAAAATTCACAGATCAGTTCAGCACATCAGAACCGCCAACTGTACCAAACCATTTGTTTAACAACCCAGAACCGGAAGACCAGTCAACAACCAATACGGACAACTAAGAAGCCCCAAAGCGATACCCTACCCGTGAGAGAAAACAACCTGAGCGTTACGGAGATCCTGTGAACTCTGAACACTTAGATCTCTATGATTGTATCAACCATGTCAATGGACCACCCACCTTCCACGAGGCTATCAACGGAAATCAGTCAAAGCAATGGCAATCGGCCATGGAAGCAGAAATCCAAATGTTGAAATCGAACAAAACCTTCACCCTTACAGAGTTGCCAGACGGCAAACAAACAGTTGGAGGTAAATGGGTGTACACGATCAGAGGGGACCCAGAAACCCCCATCTTCAAAGCTCGCTACGTAGCAAAAGGCTATACCCAGAAAAAAGGTATTGATTATGCAGAAACATTCTCACCAACAGCAAGGATGGAATCTGTTAGAATCTTAACACAATTAGCTATTCAGAATGATTGGATGATGCACCAGATGGATGTGAAAGGTGCCTATCTGCATGCATCAATCGAATGTGATGTTTATGCTGAACAACCTGAAGGCTTCAAAGTAAATGGTGAGAAGCTAGTGAGGAAACTTAACAAATCGCTCTATGGATTGAAACAAAGCGGACGGAACTGGAACTGTCTTCTCCAAGAATTCCTAAGTGAGCTTAATTTCAAACAGTCATCTGCTGACCCATGTTTATTCTTCAAAACAGAGAAATCCGAAAAAGTCATTTTACTAGTATGGGTTGACGATATCATCGTCGCCTCCAGTTCAGCAGTCTCAATGAAATCGATCAAATCGCAACTGAGCGCAAAGTTCAACATGAAGGACCTGGATGAGCTCTCATCTTTTGTTGGTATCGATTTTGGAGTCAACCCAGATTCAATCACAATGTCACAATCAAGATACCTTACTAACATTCTCAAGAAGTTTAATTTCGAGAAATGCAAACCAAGAAAAACTCCTTGTGAAACCAACCCGGATTCCCTACAACGACAACCAAGGTGAATCCAACGAGGAAGATACCAAACTATACCGACAGATGGTAGGCAGCCTTATTTATGCAATGACGTGCACCCGACCAGACCTCAGCTACTGCATAACCAAGTTATCGCAGCATCTTTCTAATCCAACTCCTGGTGATTGGAAGTGTTGACTATAAACTGAAATTTCACAAAAGCAAAAAAGGGATTGAGATTAAATGCTTTTAGTGATGCTGATTAGCCTTCATCTACCGACGATCATCGAAGTATCACAGGTTACTGTACAAGCCTGAATGAACATGGCCCAATCATAAGCTGGAAATCAAAGAAACAACCGTCGGTGGCATTATCCACATGTGAAGTCGAGTACATGGCAATGTCGATCACGTGCCAAGAAACAATTTTCCTGACACAGATTCTACGCGAAATCTACGAACCAAATCCTGCCATTATCAAAAGCGCAAACCAATCAGCTATTGACGAGATCAAGAAATCAACAATTATTCAATGTGACAACCAAGGTGCTATCGCTCTCGTCAAGAATCCTGTCAACCGACCAAAATCAAAGCACATAGATATTCGTTTTCATTTCATACGTGACTGTTATAATGACAATCGTATTGCAATCGATTAGGTGCCTTCCAATTCAAACGTAACCGATGTCTTCACCAAGCCTCCAAAGAAGCACATATTGCAGTCTTTCAACCAACAACTTTTCGTACGTTAACGGATTTAGCGTCAAGTGGGGGTGTTGAGCTATATAACGCTCGCCTCGCTGCTTTGTTTATATTTAAAGCCGCCATATTTGTTTACTTCTGAACATTACGTCATTTATTAGGACTTAGTCTTTTCTTACACCACGTTTTTCTTATGGTAGACGTTTTTTTATGCTAGTTACAGAAGATTTCTTAGAACTGAAGTTCGCTTCTACAAATTTACTTTTACTGTGTTTCCTGGAATTCCTTCATCATGAGCATACAAGATTCAACATTCTTTTGATGACGCGATCTGTGCGGGACTGGAATTCCGGTAGTTCTCCTTCGGTTTCTTTCGTGAAGACACTACAGAATTGTTTCTGTAGGATGTCTGCTTTTTCATGGTCTTCATGTCTTAAAGATGAAATGTCATTTGGTGTTTCGAGCAGGGATGAAACCCCACTTTCAGATTTTAGTTTACTTCGGACATGTGACCAGAAGATCTTTGGTTTACTTTTCGACTTGTCGGAGACTTTTTTCGTATGACCTTCGAGCTTCTGTTATCTTTCGGTTCACTCTGTTCCGTGATGCTACGTAGTTTGTACGGTTCCTAGCTTTTTCTTCCGGGTCTTTAGACTTTAACGAGCACAAAGTCGCTACTTAATTCAAATTCTGTCAAAAGTTATTGAGGTTTGAAAAATTCCCAAATTCCCCCCAAAAAAGTACCTTAAGAGTGGCTGATTTTTCTATTTTGCTGTTAATTCTCTCAAAATTTTCGGAAGGAAACGACATCAATGATCAATGCCAATCTGAATGTACAAAATATTCGTTTTGAGGAACCACATCGTTTGGATAGACCTAAAAACGATGGAGGTGGCGGCATTTTGCTTTATGTAAGAATCTGATTACCATCTAAGTTGATAAGATCTGAAAATTCGTATGAATGCATGTTTGTTAAGGTAACAATTAATAAACAAAAATGGCTGATATGTTGTTCCTATAACCCACATTTAAATAACATCAACGAGCACCTAGAAAAGCTGCAAATTAGCATAGATGCGATCAAGGATTCCAACATAACTGATAACAAAAAGTTTTGGAAAACTGTACAACCATTGCTTTCAAACAAAGGTTCAAGCAATAAGAGTTAAACTTTAGTGGAGAAAGAAAAGATCATAACTTATGACAAGAAACAGATAGCTTAAATATTCAATGACTACTATGGCCAAATAATATCAAAACTAAACTTGCCTATATCTCCATCTGTTGCATGTGAAGAAACAAATAATCATACTGAAATTTGTATTCAGAAATATAGACAACACCCAAGTGTCACTGAAATCAAGAAAACTGAGCATCTTTAAACAAATTTTCCTATTTTCCTAAGTACAGATATTCCAGCGAAAATCATAAAGGAATATTGTGATATGTTTTTTCGAGTTTTTATGCTCAGAAATAAATACGTCTTTCGAGTCAAGCTCTTTTCCAAAAGAATTGAAACTTGCCGATATAACACCTGTGTATAAGAGAAAAGGTTCACGGAATGACGAGGGCAACTTCAGACCGGTGAGTATTCTCCCAGTTCTGTCAAAAATTTATGAAAAAGTCATACATACCCAAGTCTCAACCTACTTTAACAATACTTCGAGCAATAGACAATTTGGATATAGAAAGGGAATGAGTACGCAAACTCCACTTTTACTCATAACTGACATTTGGAAGATGAGAAGAAAAAGTTTGCAGCGCTGCTCATTGACTTATCAAAAGCTTTCGACATATCACACGAACTATTGATTGCTAAACTGGAAGCATACGGGTTTTCAAGGAGTGCCTTAGGTCTCATAGCAGCCTATCTATCAGATAGAAAGCAAAAACGAAAATTGGCGACCATTACAGTACCTGGCATAATGTTAAAGTAGGTGTTCCCCAAGGATCCATTCTAGGGGCCACTACTATTTAACATCTACATGAGAGATTTGTTCTTTCTTGAAAATAGAAATGTACTAAATTATGCAGACGATACAAGACCTTTTGTGATGGCTGATTCTTGGGAACAGGTTGGTGAGGAGCTGCATATGCGAGGGAGGGTAGCACCATACATGAATCAAAAGAAAAAGCAAAGGCTCGTGAAACTTTAAAGCCTTATATTGTTCGCTTGTCTGAATATTTCTTGTTCGCAGGCTGAATCAAAAAATAAATCACCTCCATGAAAGATGCTTGAGGACCACACATCTACTTTTGAGCAGCTTTTACAGAAAGACGGCGCCATCAAATTCCATCATAAGAATCTTCAGTTGTTAACAGTAGAACTTTTCAAATGTAAAAATAACATATCAGATCTAACTAAAGAAATTTTCAAACATGATGAAAATATCAAAGTAAATCACAAAACCCCTTACTTCAGATCAAGAGAAATAAACTCTGTTTTTCACGGTTCAGAGTCACTTTCATTTTTAGGGCCAAAAGTTTGGAAATTAATTCCGAATGGGTATAGAGATATAGTTGATCTTAGTAATTTTAAGGAAAAGATTAAGCAGTGGAGGCCTACATCATGCCCGTGCAGAAACTGCCGGACCTATATTGACGGTGTCGGCTTACAAATTGTAAAGTAGCGTTGACTTTTATTAGCCTTTGTTGCTATCTGTTCGTCAACTTGAAATAAACTATTGCATACACAACCTCGAACTTTACATCAGAAATAATCAGACCTTCGCCTTTCCTTGTCGAAATTGCACTTGGATCCATTCTCCTTGAAAAAGTTTCTACGCTGTTCACGTTCAAACGCGTGACTTTATTCTTCAGATTGTATATTTTCTCCCATGTCTTTCGAGTTTCAGCACACAAGGCTAGAAAATACCCAATCTGTTATCAGGTTAGCATTAGACTGACAACTTTTGGATTTCTTTACTTTTATTTCTCCTTAATCGTGCTAAGGATCTTTGGCTGACTTTCTACGCAGTTTGTTGATTATATATTCTAAATTTTCTTTTATCACAGGCACTCCCTTGCATTTCAAGCGGCGATTTTGGTAAGGAAAAAACTACATATGTAAAGTGGGGAGGCAGAATACATATTTATCAGACGTACATATTTTATATAAGAAAACCCCCGGAGCGCAAATCCGATAGAATCGTCTACTCACAGAAAGATCCGCATAGAACTCGTCCCGGTTATAAAAATACTCCGACAAAATCATACTCGTTTAAGACAACAGCCACCCCCGTAAAAAATTCCCGTCTTCACTTCACGTTTGTTCCTCTTAGATGAAACTCGTCTTAGACTATAGCATAGTCTAGTTTAAAATTGCTTTTTACTGGATCTTTGAAACAATATAATTTAAGATATCCGCCTATTAAAAAACTCGTCTTAGACTATAGCATAGTCTAGTTTAAAATTGCTTTTTACTGGATCTTTGAAACAATATAATTTAAGATATCCGCCTATTAAACAAGACGATCCCATTTCTAATAGGATAGCAGAAAACAGGTATCTCAAAATAATGCTAGAAAAAAATATCCAGCGTCCATTTCAGCCTATCAGCTTCTAAAGTGTATGTTCCAAATAATTTGGCAGTCTGTACTTTTTTCCTGTGGGAGAAAAGATATAATTAAAGTAATCCGTATTAATGTAAGCTTAGGAGAATCTCTAAAAATTTAAAATCACGAAAAATTCGAAATCACGAAGAATTCAGCTTTCTTTCGAAAAACTTCTAATACTCTTATCTCTTATCGACCTTCATTATGCCAAAGCTCGTTTTTTTTCCATTTTTATCCCGATCCCAATAAATTTCCGATCCTTTATACCGGCGACTTCAGTAACGCCAGCAAAATAAGGAACGTCAATAAGGGCCGATTTAGACAAATTTATTAGAAGCTTACCGTCTCCGTCTCAGAAAAATACGTCCACGCACAAACTCGGTATTGATATATTTGATACAAACTTTTGCTTTTCAATATCTCTAGGAAAACCGAATAAAGAGGACGCAGAGGTTGCACTCCAATCCATTCGTGATTGGTTAGAAGATTACGCTTGTGAAGTGAGGGAATTTTATTTTTTTATTTCTCTTGATACACGGATTTAGAATCAATGCCAATTTGCATTAAGTTTGCACTAATCTTTGTTTTGATTGCTACTTTTCAACGAATGCCTTATCATAAGATATACCGTTGCAAAGATAGATAATGAATATGAGAAACTTTGAGGCCTCCTCAGATATACAATTATTTTTCACCTGAATATCGTGTAGAAAGTTATAGCCCTAGTTAAAGCAAAAGACGGGGTTTTTTTTTTCGACTTAACGAACTACCTTCTAGAGGCTTTTATCTTCGATGAAAGAACTTTACCGGAAAAATAACTATTTGTCTGGAATCGAAATACCTCTGTGCAAAAATTAAAAAAATGTTAACACGAAGGGATAAAAATTTCTTCTTTTTCTTTATTTTCATGTTCTTTTTCTAATTGTTTTAAATTATTTAACACAAAAATATAAAAGTACTCGGAATTATCTTTCAAACGATATTTAATTTTGAAGCAACGAATTAAAGCATCCAAAACAAAGATTAGTGCAAACTTAAAGCAAATGAACTTTAGCTCTCTGTTTTCTTTTCATGGAAACGGCTACCCTGAGTATCAGAGGGCGAGTTTTCAAAGAACTTGTCAACCACGTGTGTCAATCTAAGGGATTGGTCAGAAAGTATCTACTAGGGTGGGTTGGAGGATATTTTTGCACCCCCCTTGACATCCTTAATGAAATTTCAAGCCAACTCCCTAGCCAGTCAATATATGTTGGTACAAACGCCCCCCCCCCCATAGGCCACTTAAAATGTTCTTAGACCTTTCAAAACGGAAGATTTGAAGCTACAATAACACCAGCTAGGCGTATCTGCGAGTTTTAGGTTCGGGAGGTGAGAGAAAAAAAATTTTAGGGAAAGTATTCGGGGAAAATTTTTCTCGTAACTTACGCGCCACAGGCGAAAAGTTTAGCGTTAAGCAAGCTCAAATAGCTTAAAGAATACCTTGAAAAGGTTAAAATTGGCGAGAATAAGCTCACAAAAAGTGCAGAAAGCATGAAATTGCATGTCACCGAAAGCTTTCTTTGTAATTTTGTCGCCTAGGCGAAAGTTTTAGTCTAATAAAAGTCAAACAGCTTTAAAAAGGAGGCCTTAAAAAGGTCAAAGGTCGGACAAAACTCATATTGAAAGACAAAAATTATGCTATATTTATCGAGGTCAATCAAAAGATATCACACAATATTTGTTATTGGTTGATTGACAATAGGTTGTTTTTTGTCGTTTTTTACTACTTTATAAAGATAAAGTCAACCAGCAATAAACTTTGTTTGATATCTTTTGGTTGACTGAATATTTTTTGAAAAATTCTGAAATTTTTTTTCACAGTGATGATGATCTAAGATTGAAAAATCAGTCCTGTGGAAATGGTAACTATACGACATTTCTACAAAAAATTTTTTTCTTCTTCATTTTTCATTTTCATTTTTTATTTTATTTTTTATTTTTTCCAATTTTTTTGCTTGATAATATTCCACTAACAAATATCTTTTCAAAGAGCACAAAATCGCAACTTGGTTTCGAATTCTATCAAAAGTTACAGCTCTTTTTGTCTCAGCTGCAAATTATTTTGAGACAGACTTTAGCAGGGTGCTTTCTAGCTTGATAAATAAACCTACGTGCTTCAAAAACGCAGAGAATCCGAAATGCATTGATTTGATGCTAACAAATTACAAAAGAAGTTTTCAGGGCTCTTCCTCTGTATCTAATAATCTATCGGACTTTCACAACATCACTTTCTGATAATATTCTTCAAAATGAAATAATGCTTTTCAAAAACCACCCTAGTATACTCAAGATAAAAGAAAAGGTATCAAACAATGAAAACTCCTTCAAGTTCAGAAACACCACCGAATACGAAGTAGAGAAGATAATTAGTAACCTTAAGACAAATAAGTCTCAAGCGGAAAATGATATACCAGCAAAAATAATTAAAAAGTACTCTCACTTATTTTCTAAAAGCATAAATGACTCCTTCAGCTCAGGCTTTTTTCCCAACACTCCCAAGTTCGCGACAGTCACCCCAGTCTACAAGAAAAATTCTAAAAACGATAAAAGTAACTATAGACCAATAAGTATACTACCGGCATTAGCCAAAATTTACGAAAGAGTATATCACTATCAAATATCAGAATACTTTGAACACTACTTTGATGAACAACAATGCCGTTATAGGAAAGGATATTCCACTCAAACATCTCTTCTCCCAATGGAAGAGCTCTGGAAGCTAGCCAATGACAAGAAAGATGTTTTTGGGGCACTGCTCATCGACCTTTCTAAGGCCTTTGATTGCATGTGCCACAAATTACTTGTTGCAAAGATAGGTGCATACGGATTCGATGAGCTTTTCACTAGGTTAGTCAAGAGTTATCTAGAAAATAGGCAACAAAGGACAAAAGTGGGCAACGAACTGAGCTTAACTGGATCAAGATCAAGGATAGTGTCCCCCAGGGATTCATCGTTGGTCCTCTGTTTTTCAATATTTATATCTCTGACCTCCTTTTCATCATTGAGGATACTAAGGTTGCGAATTATGCGGACGATACGACACCCTATGTTAGTGCTCCGACCTGGATTGGAGTAAGTGGTAAACTAAGCTCTGTAGCAGAAAAAATCTTTACATGGCTTTCAATTAATCAAATGGTTGGTAATGCTGACAAATGTCAGTTAATCATTGACGATTTGCTCTATTTGAATATTTAAAAAAAAACTGTTTTCAATACCTTCAATAATCTCTTGACGTTTGAATCGCATATAAAAAATCTTTGCAAGAAAGCTAGTTTGAAAATAACCGCCTTAGCCAGAATGAGCAATCTCAGTTTAGAAAAAAAGAAACGCTTAATGAATGCTTTCATTAAATGCCACTTCAATTACTGTCTTTTCATATGGATGTTTCATAGCAGGGATCCAGAGGATAAAATCTACATAAAAGATGCTTGAGAATCGTTTACTTAGACTACAACTCATCATTCGAAGATCTGTTGAAACTTGACAATGGTTCCACCTTCCATCAACGAGCAATTCAATCCTTATCCACAGAGCTATTTAAATAAAAACTCGATGAATCAGAATGTAAAATCTTTCTCAAAAACCAATGTAAGATCAAAACGAGAAAAAAGAATTCCTTTTGTAGTAGAGTAGTTGAAAGTGAAATGAATGGAAAAATGTCTTTAGCTTTCCTGGGACCTAAAATCTGGGCTACCCTACCTTGCAGTTTTGCCTATGGCGTCACTATTTTGGTCATAAAAAGTTTTCCCGGGCCTAATCCGCGTCCTCCATCTCAAAAATATCTTGTAATATACTGTTCTTTTGAATAGACTAAAAATGGCTAGGTCGTAGAAAAGATGTCACGGAACCCAAGGCTTGGCCCCCTACTATATTAGCAATGCCCACCATCAAGCATGTTTGAATTTTGAAAAATTGATTTTTGAAGCCGGAACTATTTAAAAATTGCCGGAACAACCTATTTTCGCCGGAAAGACAGTATTTCTTGAATTTTATCGGAGCCCGATTTTCGAAAAGCATTTTTTGCCGGAAAACCCGGTTTTTGACATTTTCTCGAATTTTCATCATTAGTTTTTTCTGATTTTTTTGCAGAGAGATGCATATTCGCAATGCTCAAATCAAGCATGATTCGATTGTCAATAAAACTGATTTTTGCGACCAGAACTTTCTATTTATTTTTTCCCTACAACCCCTACAACCCTTCTCTCTCCCCTCATCAACAATCAATGATGAATTTTATTGCTTTATGCATTTTCGCTAAACGCTATATTTTTTGACTGATTTTTTTTCATTTTTTTCCTAGCATTGCTATCTAAATTTCATCATCAGGTAAGTCCATTCAGCATCTAGCTTGTTTATTACTAAAATCACTTAAAATACTGAAAATAAAAATAATGATTTTTAACTTAATCTTTTATTCAGGTCGATCGCGTGATATTTTGCTTGAAGGATCCACAAAATTTTTCCATCTACAATACCCTGATGCCGGCATTTTTCCCGAAAGATTTCGTCGGTGAGTACATATCCTAATTGTTTTCAATTACAGTATGTTGCATAACTTTTTTTTATGATTCGTCAAAACAACCAAACTTTTCATGATTATACAGCACGTATTGACTTCAAGGCGTTAAAGTTTTTCAAGTTTAATTCTTTCTTCATAGACTGGTACGAGCCAGAAAGTATCTTTTCCATTTGTTCCTTTAACTTTTTGGGGGTTTTTCTTGTTCCTTATAGTAATATAAGAACATTTTAAGCTTCTCAGGTTTGGCTGCAGTCCTAGGCGGGTTTTCATGGAGTAAGGCAATTCTTTTTTTAAGAAATATGCATATTTAAACATATCAAAACTTTCCTAGAAAACGCATTAAAATTGTTTGCCCAAATTTTCAATAAGTTTATACTAAAAATGTGTATTTTACAAACCAGAGTACAACTTGTTTTACCGTCAAAAAAAGATTCTTTTCTCAAAATTGGCATTTTTCTCTGAAATGAATGAGTGAAATGATTCTTAATAAGGTTTAAAGTCACTGAATTCTTCGTAATCTTACTCAGAGGGGTATTTAGCAACAAAATAAGGGCTAAATGTGTCCGGTCAGTATTTTATAAGTATTTTATGATTTTTGGTGAGACATGGTCCCGAGAACGGTCAAATTTCCAAACAATTGCTGAAAAATTCTCTCATTGCATCTCAACATAAATCGTGAGCCTTATACCTTATACAAAAATACAAAGGAGATGGATGTCCGTCGTTTATATGTTCATGATGAAACGGATATAAAACATGCATCGGGCCCTTATTCACCCTTAATTGCAACAATAACAAGCATAGTCCAGAGTGGTTTCTCAAATGTAGCTCCGCCCACAAACTTTCATAACAATAGTATAGGCTTAGCGGGTAAAGCCGGCTTTACACACGTCACTTTTTCAGCTGTCACAAAAACTTCAAACTATCTAACGAAATTCAAGCAAAACTCGTCCAAAAACTGTAAACAGTTTACAAATTTTTTAAAAGTCGAAGAAGTCGTTGCATTGGCGCTAGATTTTGCCTGAGTTTGCTTTGAGAGTTTTAAAAATAGGCCGAAAAACTAGGTGTTTGTAAGTTCGACTAAGTAAGTTCTAAGCACCTCTCGAAGTCTTGAAGACAGGCTACACAGATTCTGAGCCCTCTAAATCTCGTTGCATGCATGAATAAAGATATAGAGATTAGAACATTTTGACGGATCTATTTCTTGACGTGTTTTCTGACAATACTTAAATAATATTGCCAAAAAGCATTACCATTTGTAAAATTCAGAAAATTAATATTAGTTATGAAACCATTTGTTTTAATAAAGCGCGGCATTTCATCAACAGATAGGTAGCAGTTTACACCAAGCTGTTTGTATAACTTATCTCCTTCAATCAGAATATTGTCTAAGTCAGTGGGCTTCCAAATAGAAAGACGTCGAAAACTTGACCAGAATATCGCATAGAGGCAATACATTATTTTATTTATTTACAGTAATATATTTCCCAGGTCTATCGACCTCTATGAAATAATCATGCTTAACATTTTACAATTTATGGAGATCTTTTTCCCATTCTGCGAGCAATTTTTCTTTGAAGTTGGCGATAGATGTTGCAGCTACAACATCAACTCCAAGACCATTCCATATGTCAATACTTCAGTAGAACAACGAATTTGTTTGATACCCTCTGACACCATCATTTGCAAAGTTTCTTTGTAGTTCGTAATCGTGCTGACGTTTCGGGCGTTCGCGAAGGACAAACTTTTGACAGGCCGATGATTTATCATAAACGTGAAGATGTTTATATACTTCAACCATATCGCCATTTTACGTCTGATTTCAGCGTCGGAAGGTTAATCTTACGGAGACGGTATTCGTAAGATTTGTTCTTGTACCCGCTAACCAGTCTCGTGGCCCTTCGCTGAACACTCTCGATGGCATCGATGTGTTTGATGAGTCGTGGAGACCAAACGGCTTGAGCGTACTCAAGATGAGGTCGGACGAACGCTATAAAAAGAGTGCGGAGCATTTCTGGTGAAAGAAAAGTCAAAACTTCTGCTGATCAGACCAACGATTGAGTTAGCTTTCTTGATTTTACCAAAGATGTGTTCTTCAAAATTCAGTTCCCCAACGATAATCACTCCGAGATCTTTTTCTTGATCCACATGCTCCAGGATTAACCCGTCTATGTTGTATGGATGGGCATGTTTGATGTTCCAAAATTTTCCTAGTGTTAGCACGTGGCATTTATCTGGGTGGAATCTGAGTAGCCAGTCCTTTGACCATCTTTCCATTGCATCGATATCATGTTGCAAGCGAATGGCATCTTCAGCACTATTTATCTCCTCAACAAGCTTAGTGTCGTCTGCAAAGAGGTACATATCAGAGCTTTCTGCGAAGGATTTGGACATAACAATGTATAGGGGGACAGCAATATAGAAAGCTAACGCCTTCAACATAGCAGGATGTATCTCATCTGGTCCCAGTGACTTGTTAGGGTTCAAGCCTTTCAGTTCTTTTCGGACCATTTCAATGGTGAGATCGAAAGTTACACATGAGTCTGTACGTGATGCAAACTCTGGTAGTGGTCCAGCAGGCTCTTGTGTAAAAACACTACAAAATTGATCCTGTAGTACGTCTGCCTTATCTTCATCCCTATAACAGAGTGATGAGTTATCCTTCGGGTCAAGAAGGAGAGGAGTGATTCCCGGTTTTGTTTTCATGGAGCTGCGAATATGTTTCCAGAATTTCTTTGGACTTTTCTTCGCTTGATCACAGATTTGTTCTTCTAGCCTCCTTCTTATCTGTGCTATTTTTCTACTTACAAGGTTTCTTGTTGTCACGTATTCAGCTCTACTTCTCTGTTCTGTTGATGTGCCAATCGACCTTATCCATTTGCGGTGGAGACGACGCTTTTCTTTGATGGTTTTTCGGAGTTCTGTAGAAATCGCAAATTTCCTCTTTCTTTTATAAGAGTTTTCTTCTTTTGTGCATGGTACGTATTGGTTCCTAAGGTCAAGAAGTTTATCTCGTAACATATTCCAGCATTCATTAACATGTGTGACGTCTGCCCTGCTAATGAAACCAGTAACCCATTCAGAATTTTCAAGATCTCCTTTCATCGCTTCGTAGTCTGCTTTATTGTAATTGTATTTCGCACCTACAGGCTCGGTTTCAAAATAACATTCAAATGTGAATGAGAGAACACTATGATCGCTTTTGTCAAGGGGGGCTAGATAGGTGGGATTATTGACCTGGTGTTCTTCGTTTGTCAGGATTAGATCGATAAGGGAAGGTGTGTCCGTCCCTCTAGCTCGGGTGGGTTCATCAACGTGTTGGTAGAAAAAGGCGTCTCTTAGAGCGTCCAGGAATTTTTCATCTTCCTTTGTTTCGTCGTGAGGAGTGGACCAGTTTTTCCAGTTGATGTCTTTGAAGTTGAAATCACCGACGATACATTTGTGAGTATATTTGTTGTTGAACGCAATTTCCTTTAAGAGAAGGTTCAATGTAATGTTATTCCTGGCTGATGTGTTCGTATTAGTAGGACTCCTATACATACATGCAAAGAGTAAACAGTTTGATCCTTCTAACTTGATCTCTAGCATGCATACTTCTTGAAAATCATGGGTAGGTCTCACTTCAAGAACAAGGTTTTTTATTGACTTGTGTATAAGGATGACAATTCCACGACCGACTTTATTCAAGGAATTCGTTTCATAAGGCTCAGAGTAATCTTTGACGACATAGTCCTGAATCAAGCGCTCTTTTTCCATTTTTTTGGTTTTACTTCGCATATTGCTATAATATGGGGCTTTTCATTTAAAACTAGCTGGTCTAGTTCTCGTTTCTTCTTTTTCGTAAGCTGGTCTGCGTTTGTATACATAATGTTTAATTTTTGTCGTGTTTGTTTTTGTTTTTGCTTCTTATTTTCTACATGACGCTTCTTTATGACGCTGCATTATTGAGTTCCAGCAGTTTGGCCAAACAGCTCTTCATTTGCTTGATTAAACGAACCCAAAATGGCTTTTGAAATTTGATAATTTAGCATGCTTGACATTCTCTGGGAAAATAATTGAGTCTCGCGTAGAAACAAATGACTATAATACGCACAGTAGATAGGTGTGATAAGCAAGACTGGTTATATCGGTTAAATTGGTTTGATAGGTTGAGTGAGTTTTGTAGGTTGTGTATGTCAAGCAGGTTAAGTATGTTAAGTAGGTTAAGTAAGAGGGTGCAAGGAAGTAGGTTAAGCAGGTTAAGTAGGTTAAGAAAGAGGATGCAAGGAGCTCACATGCACCCTCTGGTGTAGCTACTTTAATGTATAACACGTTTAATGTATAACACAAACAAGCTTATGCTATCTTGTTAAGACAACTAGCAAGTGAGGTACCAGAAATTACACTTGCTGCTGTCTATTTATAAAACAATCAAAAGCAATAAAATATATACTGTAAAACAGGGATCAGACACTCAACTAAACCCTAAAGCAAAAGTAGCAGATACAAACTGCAAGCTGCATTTCCAACTTTCCAACCATTTCCAACTTTCCAATCATTTTCACAAGGCTTCCAATTATCTCCATTACTTTTAAAAAAAAATCCTGAAACAAGTGCGCTTATAGGTACGGAGCTGACAAGATTTTAGGCCAAGTAAACTTGCTGTTGTGGCGTAATATAAAGGAGATAAAACGGCTGATGCAACAATTTACTACGCGGGAAATAATTTCCCAATTTCCCGAACTTTAATTCCGATCGGGCGATCAAACTTTAACTTTTTAAGGGCTCTGATCATAGTCAGGAAATTGATTTTAGTATTTGAACATAAAAGTTATGTTTTAAGTTTTTTAACACTTTTAACAAAGAATTGCCTTTATAAATTGCTTTTTAATCAAATCCCTTAAGAGTAATTAAGGGGATGAGCTGGAGTTTTTACAAGAGGCTTAACTGATTGGTTATTTTAAACGATAGGGATGACGCGTTCTTTAGAAAAAGTAATAAAATCTTTTGTCTCAACATTTAACGACCAACAGAGTCTCCAGCTTGACCCTAATTAAGAATTTAATTGCAAAAATGACGTTACGAACTTTAAAAAGACGTTAATAATATGTGGCATCACCTTCTTTTATAAAAAGTGCTAAGTTTTAATGGGTAATTAAACTTTTTGTTTCGAATATTTTTCAAACTGTCCGCAAAGAATTGAACTGTTTTAGATTTTTCGGAAAAATTTTCTAAATTAATGCATCAAAAGTTATGGCTGTTTTTCTATGGAAAATTGGGATTGAAAATTGGTCAAAAAGCACTATTTTCAAGATTTTGAAACAAATAAGCTTTTAGAAAAATTTTCCGAAAAAAAAATTTTAGTTCGATAAAAGATACACCATTTACTTGATTTACCGCAAAAAAATTTTCAAAATGTTTTTTCATCGCCGAAACTAAGCTCTTCAAAGTTGAAATACTCTTCTTCGCAAAAGTCTTCATTTTCTTATCCATCAAATTTTCTCATTGCGATTCTTAAATTTTCAGACTCACGGATAATTGGCCTAACAGAACATAGTTTTGTATGAAATTTATATTTTGCAAGAGGCAAATATTAAAAATTCACTATGGTCAGAGCCCTTAAGTCGTATGAAGAAAACACCGAGATTAAAGGTCTCCTTCACTTAGCGTGGGGCGACCAATAAAATGTAATAATGTAATAAGTAATAGTATATGACGGAATATGAAGATGTATGTAACATTTACCGCTGTATAATTTACCGCCATATTATTACCTTTTTTTGGAGCACTAAATTAACTGGAAATCAAATTACGACGCGAGTCTAAGTCCAATATCAATGCATGAAGCAATGAGTGCCTCCTCACTCACTTCGTTCGTTATGGGAGCAAGTAAGTAAGTATATTCATCTGGTGGCTGTCGGCGGAGCCGGGAGTGAGGGAGTCTCTCCCCTTTTCTATTTGCGCTAGACCTGGGAGATCGAATGCTGAGGTGGAGCGCCACACCTACTCTCAGCTCCCAGTAACTTACCGCCTAGATCAGATTACCCAATCTAAGCGGATTGGGAGCAAAAGTGGGCAAAAAAGCCTTGAAAAGGTCAAAGTTAGCGAGAATAAACCAGCCGAGGCTGGAAGGTCAGCCAATAGAGCTTAGCTAGATAGCTTTAATAAGTGGGTTACCAGATGTAAGAGATGTACTGAAACAGAGTAAACTAAAAATGTTGAATAATGTACAAAATGTGAAACATTTCATAACTCGATTTAAAATTATTTAAAACAAGCCTGAGAGCTCCTCCAAGCCCCCACCCCCCACGAGAAGATCAAAGTAAACTTCTCTTTAGCATTGTAGCACTGTTTCTATGACATCAAACAATTAAGCTATAGTTCATTACTGTAAAATAAATGTTAATTGTTAATTTTATTCCAGTCAGTTATGATGCATTTTTTCTGTTGGATGTAGACAATATCCATATCTGACCAAAGTGTTATCTAGAAATAAATAAGAAAATTGCCAAAACGTCAGAACCAAAATAAAGATATCCATCAAATATACATAGAAACTGTACTTTTTGTTTTACTTGATAAAACTACAATAACACTTTAAAATAAAGAGCTACAGCTTAATATAGTTTATTTAAATGACCAGCCAGGTCATTCATTTTAGGTCTATGCATGTTAGCCTCCACTGATGCAAGTTATCCACTCTCACGGTATTCAGTCAAAGCCAAAATTTGGCAAGGTCAGAAAAACATAATTTACATCCAGTCTTCGTAAATAAATTTTGTATAGTACCGTCAAGTTACACAACATGCACACACAACCATCTTGAAGACTTTGCTGGTCGCAAATGATAATCGAAAGCAAAACTTAAAATTCATAACTATGCAGGGAAGCCCATTTTCCCCCATTTTGCTTTAAACTCCCTTTTGATTGGTCTATGAATTCGGGCGATCGCTTTGCCGCCTTGGCGGAATTAATACACGACCATAATAAATAAATTCAACAGGGCAGCGGAGTAGCAATTCTTGATATGCGTAAGTCAAGATGACGTCATATTTTTTAACGGAAGCACCCAAAAAAGCCGGTTTTTGACCTCTGTGTTTCTATTTTTAGTAACAGAGAGAGGTCAAATCCCGGCTTTTTTAGGGTGTTTCCGCTAGAAAAATGACTTACGCATATCAAGAATTAATTTCAACTGGGAGTCCTCTCTTCTGTGCCAAGCACTGGCAGTGTTTTTTAAACTTTAAAACAATGTTAAATGAAGACCAGATGGATCTGTTTGTTATGACTGTGCAAGTTGTGACGAGAGTGTGCATGTTGTGTAACTTGACGGTATAGTTCATTAAATTCTAGAAACCATTTTTCATAACTTTCTGCAGTCCGCTTTCTGCAAGTCTGATAAGAGATATGTATAATCATTCAGTCAAAACGTGCGCCAAGGTTAGAAAAGGTTAGAAAAACACAATCTGCGTCCGGAACTGCATGAATAGTTTGATCAATTTCAACAAGAACTGTTTATATTAATATTAATATAATTGATCAAATTCCAAAGACCATTTTGTCATAATTTTGCAAGTCCAATAATAGGATATGTGATGTCATCATTTGGTTCCCGTCATCTGACCGACCCTGATTTACGGTCAGCAGGTAGAGTTGGAGAGTCGGAAAACTTTTCGGCTGCTTTGCTGGATTTCCACTGTCGACCTCTGCACGCTCTGTGTTTACAAGTTTTCAAATCGAAATAGCGAACCGCATGCTAATGGAGTAAACCGAAAACCAGTTTATCCACGGTTTCTCAATTTCTTAATTCGGATCAGTTCACACGGATTCCCTTTCAACAAGATGTAGCTGCTTATTAAAAGAAAAATATTTTCGACCGACCGACCGACCGAATGACACCCACTTTTTAAAGTAGAAATGACGGGAACCAAACAATTTTTTGCGATTCGCCTTATCAAACACGTTCAAACTAAGTCCAAAAAAGCACGATTGCATCCAGTCTTTATCAAATTTAGACAGTGGCTGTACTTTTGTAAACTTTATCAAATTCCAATAACATTATAACACCATCAATCCCACCTAGAGGCAAACAAGAAAAATATGTTTTTATTGCAAAAACTAATAAGAAGCAGCAATAAAAAGTATCAGAAAATTCAACATAAACAAAAACTTGAGCAAAAGGCTTCAAACCTTCAAAAGATGTAGAAAAAGAATCCCCTTGATGAAAATCATGTATTTGATTTGCCGAGTTAAAAAAATAAATGACAGAAATTGAAGCTTGCAACAGATTTACACTGGAAATACTTTGGCACAACACTGACTTATCACATTTGACTTATCGCTTGAGCCGCCATCTTGAAACACCACATTATGATCTGTAAAAACAACGCACGCTAAAAGTACCCAAAAAGTTAACCCGATATCGGAAGAAAGTTTAGAAATCAAAGTGAGATCGGGAGATCGGATTTTTTTTTTTGCCGTTATATGATGATGGAAGAAGTAGTAGAAGAAAATTTTACCTATTTGAATGCTCAGCTTAGGCTGACCAATAAGCTCGCAAGTGCAGAAAGCATGAAATTTTATGTCACAGAAATTTTTCTTCATAATTTTGGCCTAAAAAAAGTCAAATAGCTTGAAAAAGGAGACCTTAAAAAGTTAAAGGTAGACAAGGAACATTTATCAGGTATATTAATGAACGAAAATTGGAACTCCCCCCCCCCCCTCCTAAAGACATGAATTTTTTTTTAAACCCCCCTAAGACTGAGACAAATTTGACATCCCCCCCCTAGAATCCTCCACCCCCCCCCCCTGACCACTCCCACGTCAACAAGAGTTACAAGTTTAATAAACAATTTTGTTCTACCCATGGCTAAATTCAGAACGCCATGGTTCCAACTCAATATGGCTTTGTATTTAACAGTATGTGGCCCCCAAAACGGTGATCAAATTTGAAATTTCTCTCAAATCTAGAGGAAAAGAGATTTTACAAAAATCTTTGCTGCATGAAAACCTTTAACATCTCTACTTTATTTCCTGGAAGTTCTTTTTCAAAATTTTCAATTTCAACAATATTTTTCAATCGTTTAAAGATAGGTAGCTTTTTTCTAATGGCCCCCAAAACGGAGGTTTGAAATTTTAGCGATTTCTCGAGATATCTTTAAGATATGGATACAAAATTTTGACCATAGTTTTGAAATATGATTTAGAGGGTTTTGGGCATAAATTTATTTGATAAAATTTTTACAGTATACCCCTGGTTGTCAAAATGCAGGTCTGGGGCCCCCAAAACGGAGGTGTAGTTAAAATCAAATTATTAAGCCCAGTGGTAATAGGGGGAAAAACTATGAACATATTTGTGCTTTCCCTTAAATTTACGACCCGATGGATGTGAAATTTATCATTTTTATGAAATATTACAATACTTTCGATATTGCAAAGTCCAAACTGAAAATTTAAAAGTTTTCAAAATGACAATTTTGATTTAATAACGTCTTAATCAAGTTTTTGAAAACAAATCTCTTTTGAAAACAGTTCCATTCGTGTATGGAATAAGCTGTGAAAATTTTAGAAAAAAAGCTTAACTGAAACTGAAAATATTAAGCTTTAAAGATATAAACTATTAACTCAAGGTGATAGGAATAGAATTCTAAGATTTTTTCTTGTTCTCATATTTAGAATTTTCGGTTTTGTCAATGCTGATTCTAGGGCTCCAAAATACCTTCAAGATGCTATATCTTTTACGCAGCCTCTAAAGTCACGGATGTATTTGCATTTTCTGAACGCCATTAGGTTTAGAAAGTTTCTTATACCCCGTTTTCATAACTTATTTTCAATATCCAAGGAGCTAGAGTGAGTTATATGCAATTTTTATCTAATTTTGGTGTTAAGATATTTCCTTTAGACGCAAATATGTTATTTTGAATCTGTCTCAAACCAGCAAAAACATGCTCATTTTTAAGTATAATTATCATTCTTTCAAAATAAACAAAAATCGTTTAATTCTGATAAATCTACAAGTCAGAATCTTCATTTTAATGAAAACCTCCGTTTTGGGGGCCGTCTCTGTTTTGGGGGCCATATACTGTAGGCGCTTTTTGAGATATCTGATTCAAATGCTTTCGTCCGGTTCGTTTCCTTCAGTTGATTTCCTAGCCTTTTACCTCTGTTCATGAGCCGTGCCAAAAAGACTCAAATCACAATCTTGTTTGAGGGTTGGCGACTGAATGACGAAATATGTCGTCAGAAAAGTCATTGGGGTTATGTAGCGACCATAACTGAAAAACGAAACTACTTTTGAACTATACACATTCAACTTGTTGTTTTTTTTTCGTCATAAAAGAAATTGTTATAAAAAATCTAGAATGAAAGCTCTATTAGAACTTTTATCGTCTTTAGTCTTTTTGGAAAGGAACGTGATGACGACAATTGGTCGTTAAAGGGTTAACCAATATGGAGGTTTTCATTTTATTTTTTTTTTGCTCTCCGTTTTTTTATGTTAAAAAATTCTTTCTTTTTTTAGACCGAAGACCAAGCAAAAGAATATGTTTGGATAAAATACAATCCATATAAAAGGGCATATTTTTCATGTTATTTTTTGTAAGTTTAGAGATGTTTTTAGAATTTCATACAAGACATATGCTTAGAGGATGTTCTTTCCGAGAACCTGGTTGTAGTACCTTAAGAGAACTTATTTTGGCGGGAAGTAATTTTGGCGAGCGGCAAAAATCTTTAAAAAATTTAATTTTGGCGGGAACTTATTTTGGCGAATAGTGAATTTTTTTAATTTTGGCGGGAACTAATTTTGGCGAATGACAGCGTAAATCTGTTCTATTCTGCCTTATTTTGAGCAATTTTGATGAATTTCAGGGGTTATTTAAACAAGGAAACAAAAAATTTAATTTTGGCGGGAACTTATTTCGGCGAGTGAGCAACATATTTAATTTTGGCGGGAACTAATTTTGGCGAATTTTGCCTAAATTTGCCAAATTCGCCAAAATTAGTTCCCGCCAAAATAAGTTCCCTTTTAAGGTAATGCTTTCTACTCAAAATATGTTTTTAAAAAATCAAGAAAAAGACTTATTAAGGAGTAATAAGGTAGTTCCAGGTGATTTTTTCTAACTTTCTTAATTGGTATTTTATAATAAATTTATGGGAGAAATTTACGGCAATAATTTTTTATGTACAATACATTTTCATGATGATGAACATGATTATGACGCGCCCTATGTTGCAAAATCATGATAGTCTCGCAATCAGAATAAGAATAAATCGCTATCGAAAAACGTATTTTCGCTCCATAAAAACTTCAAAATTCGCTATCGAAAAGGTAGATTTTTCGCTATCAAAAAAGGTAGATTTTTTGCTATCGAAAATGTTGATTTTCCGCTATCTATTTGTTAATTTTCGATTTTGAGATATTTCATTTTAAGGTGAGTAAATATGCTGAAAACCCAAAATATCTCCAGATCTAGACATCAAAAGCTGACAAACCATACCATTTTTGGATACTACTAATTCAAGGCTATCTAGCCGTGAGAATGATTTGTACTAGTATTAGTAATAACATGGTTTAGAGGGTGATTTGGGATTAATAACCCCGAGGTTCATTGAAAACATTTCAAAATAGCCCGAACGTAGTGAGGGGTTATTACATAATCCAAAATCACCCGAGAATACCATGTTATTCCGCGTTAATTATATGGTCAAAAAAAGAATTGAAGAACAATCAATCGTTTTTTTTTTTGTTTTTTTTTTTTTTTCGAAACTTATATAAAAACATTCGAAACTATAAAAAAACATTCGACTGACACTCTTATTTTGATTGGTTTAAAGATTTCGTACGATATTTTGTTAACCAATCAAAATATTGTACGATATTTTTCTTTCAACCAATAAAAATTTTTGTTTACATTAGGGCGATTACAAAAAAGCGTCCTTTACAAATCTAAGCTAAATGTAATCAACCATATAATTGTTTCAGAAAATCCCTCTAGGAAAATGCTGACGTCATCGGGAAACGCCCGAAACGTTGATTTTTTCGCCTTAAAGATGCTATTTCTTGGTGATCGAAATTTAACAAATAACCCCATTTTCTTTAACTAATTTTCACGCTGAATCCGTTGCAAACCTCGGATATTTGATTTTCAGACTTCGAAAAAACCGTTAGTAAAGGGGGGACCCTTGATAAGTTCTATCGATTAACTAAAAATCGATTCACTTGAAAACTGCAGGAGATTAGAAGGGCAATTTTTTTTTCAATGCTATTAGGGCATAACATCAAAAATTTGCCCTGATCTAAGGGGTGCCTACGAAGTGACACAATTTACAACCTCGGCCGCTGGTCTAATAGCGAAAAATCGATCTTTTTGATAGCGAAAAAATCACCTTTTCAATAACGAATTTTGACGTTTTTAAGGAGCGAAAATACGTTTTTCGATAGCGATTTATTCTTATTCTGTTTGCGAGATTTTCATGGTTTTGCAACATAGGGCGCTTCATGATAAGTTTCTTTTGTAGTTGTAGTTTATACGATTTATACCCCTACATGGAGCGGAGGATATAGTATGGATATGTGCTGCCCAAGGGTGCTTTTTTGGATCTTTGAGATTCCAGGTCATAAATTTTTTAATGAGTTTCGATCAAAAAGCTGAATTTCAGCGAGGGGGGGAGTTTCGAATTTTTGGCTTTTTCCCTCCAATTTTCGACCCAAAACCTTTTCAAAAATTTGGCTCAGTCAGTCATCCAGCAAACCAGTTCAGCTTCTAACTTTTGATAGCAATCTTCTTTTGGCAAACATTTTTTAGGGTGGTATAATATCATGAATAGATTGAACATACTAAAATTTGAGGGGATTTTGATCGACAGAACTTAAGGAAAGCTCAAAAAAGCAACTTTCCCTAACGCAAGTTTGCTTTGCTTTGCTTGGTTTTAGCATAATTTAACTTATTGCCTTGTGGACTGTCCACATAGTAAGTACGCACTAAGGGGGGAGAGGATATCAAAAGCGTAGGGGGAGGGGAGGGGAGGGTCAAACGAAAAAATTTCAAAAAAATTCAGCATATTTTTTGTGTAAAATCGTGTGAAAGAGAAAAGAGTGAATTGTTGTCCTGCTAATAATAATAATAATAATAATAATAATCAACATTAAGCAGAGAGACTCTAAAACAATGTGTACATATCTGCTTTTAATGCTAAATATGTGACACTTTAGGTAATTCTTTAGGGGGGGTTAATTTTCCTGAATAAAGCACTAAAAATCTATCGAAGCTGAAGGAAACGGTTAACAAATACAATAATGACTGTTTTTTTCATGCTGCAATGAAAATATTGCCCTCGGTCAACGCAACAACCCCGCAACCTCGGTCGTGACTTGGCCTTGGGCAATATTTCTCAGTACAGCCCTCACTAACGATGCTAATCAAAAATAGTGTGACATTGTAAAAAATGCTCAAAATCAACTTTTTGGAATAACTCTTCATATGTTTTGAGTCAGCCATAGAGATTTCACAGGGTAATAGACCTCAACGTGGAGATTAAAAAAAAATTTGTTATTTGAGTCAAAATTGTGGCTGCAGTTAAAAAATTCTAGTTTTCTTTTAACTGTAAGCCACACGATATTGAAAAGTGATCTCTGAATGGGACCTTCTAGACTTGAAAGAAGAAAGGCTGAATTTTCCAAAAAGTGTTAAATGTACATACTTTTGCGTTTAGTAGGGGGAAATTTGTAAAATCGCTCGATTTTTTTAGTCAAAGCACTTGTTATACATTTTTGGAAAGCTAAGGGGTAGGGGAATCAAAATAACATGGGTGCCAATTTTGTTTCGGACACTTTGGTGTGATTTTCGGACAAATACGACGGTCTCGGGCAAAAATCATGAGTAGTGGTGAACATTATAAAGCTGAAATCTGATTGGATGATATCAATATATACGATATAGATTAAAGACACCTTAAAAATGCGTGCTTGTCGTACTTAGCGTTCTCTATACATCAAACCATTACTATCATACTCTCCTTGAAACAGACGTAGAAACGTGGTTGTCTGACATTCCCACTAAACAATGTTTAGTCATATACCCTCGAAGTCCGTGTTTGCCGTGCTCAGCGTGTCCGTCAAAATATGTTTACTCGTATACCCTCGCAGTCCGTGCTTGCCGTGCTCAGCGTGTCGACAAAATATGTTTAGTCATATACCCTTGAAGTCCGTGCTTGCTGTGCTCAGCGTGTCTGAATTGTCAAAGAAAATTCTTACACCCTACCTTTACTTTACACCCTACTCATACACACCCTTTACACCATACTCATATACACCCCCCCCCCACACACACACTTGGCACATACACCCCCCCCCACACACACAGTGTCTTCATATCCCGTGTTTGCCGTGCTCAGCGTGCTCATCAAACGATATTTAGTAATACACCCTCGCAGTCCGTGCTTGCCGTGCTCAGCGTGTCCGACACAATATGTTTAGTCATATACCCTTGAAGTCCGTGCTTGCCGTGCTCAGCGTGTCTGAATTGTCGAAGAAAATTCTTATACCCTACCTTTACTTTACACCCTACTCATATACACCCTTCACACACACTTGGCACATACACCCCCCACACACACAGTGTCTTCATATCCCGTGTTTGCCTTGCTCGGCGTGCTCATCAAACGATGTTTAGTAATACACCCTCGCAGTCCGTGCTTGCCGTGCTCAGCGTGTCCGACACAATATGTTTAGTCATATACCCTTGAAGTCCGTGCTTGCCGTGCTCAGCGTGTCTGAATTGTCAAAGAAAATTCTTACACCCTACCTTTACTTTACACCCTACTCATATACACCCCCACACACACTTGGCACATACACCCCCCTCCACACACACACACAGTGTCTTCATATCCCGTGTTTGCCGTGCTCAGCTTGCTCATCAAACGAAGTTTAGTAATACACCCTCGCAGTCCGTGCTTGCCGTGCTCAGCGTGTCCGACACAATATGTTTAGTCATATACCCTTGAAGTCCGTGTTTGCCGTGCTCAGCGTGTCTGAATTGTCGAAGAAAATTCTTATACCCTACCTTTACTTTACACCCTACTCATATACACCCTTCACACACACTTGGCAAATACACCCCCCCCACACACACAGTGTCTTCATATCCCGTGTCTGCCGTGCTCGGCGTGCTCATCAAACGATGTTTAGTAATACACCCTCGCAGTCCGTGCTTGCCGTGCTCAGCGTGTCCGACACAATATGTTTAGTCATATACCCTTGAAGTCCGTACTTGCCGTGCTCAGCGTGTCTGAATTGTCGAAGAAAATTCTTACACCCTACCTTTACTTCACACCCTACTCATATACACCCTTTATACCCTACTCATATACACCCTTCACACACACTTGGCACATACACCCCCCCCCCCCACGATGGGTGAAATTAATTTTTTTTTCTGCTAGGTTCGTGTCTTTGGTTTGTTTATGTTTCATACAGTTAAATCTGGATTCCTTTGAATCACTTATACGACCTTTAGTCTTTCGAGTACTTCATAAATCTAAATGACTTAAAAACGCTTGATTTTCACTCCCTTCATCATAGGTATGTCTGCTATACAGTATTGGAATTGTTTGTTAACTTTTCGACTAGTCTAAATGAAATAGAGAGAGAAAAAAATTAATTTTGTTATCAAGCATAAAACGAAATCCTCTAATAGATACTGCCCTGTAAAATAGAAGTAAATCAGGTGACTGGATCAAAACAAGATTAATTTTGCATAGCGAAAGTATTACGATAGGCTTTCGTGGTGGCGGTGGCGGTGATGAACAAAAATTAGAAAACGAAAGTGCTTTGGAAACTTCTAGAACATTCTCGAATAGTCTAAAGATGGACTCACTCGCTAAGGTAAGATAAAATCTAACGTTTTGTCAGTCCGCAAGTCCAGGTAGACGTAACCAAGCATTTTTAAACATCGCTTGTTTTTAAAGAAATGGCAGTTTTCAGCATGCTGTCAGCTGGTTGTTTGTTTTTCTGTCATGTTTTTTGTGTTTGTTAGAGTATTTACGAAGGTTTTTATTTCTTTTATGTGTAGTTAGTAAATGCACCAATAAAATGATAGGAATCTTACAATTAAAGAGACATGACATTAAGCCAGACCCGGTCAATCGAACTTGTCGAACCAATCGAATAATCGAACTCCATCGTGCATTGAAAAAAGCACCCCATGATATTGACTCAATGAAAAAGTGTGCCAAATTTCAGCCAAATCTGACAACTATTTTTTAAGTGTCCAGCCTGGAGTCTGGCCTAAAGTTTTCGGACAGAAAACATCGTCATATTCTAGCTCAACTGAAATTGAAAATGTCTATATGGTCCGTAGAATCTTCTATACTAATTGAGTTTATGAAAAATTTCTATAACGCTAGCCCAGTAACATATTAAGGTTTCTAAAATTTGGCTGGAAAACCTATCCTCCTTCGATACAAAAAGTCTCGCGCTATTCGGTTTCAAGACTGTCACGACGAATTTGCATGATTTCGAACTATTTTATATCAACACACGCAACAAAATCCAACATTGTTGTTTGATGATTGAACTTCGTCTAACATTATTTAAAAAGGTTTCAATGTTGGTAGCATTGCATATGCGCCGGTCTTAATCTGTCCGCATGTGAAGCCAACAAACGGGTAAACCTTCAGTTCTCAATCGCAAAGCGCGAGCCTCTCCTTCACAACTAAGGCTTTTTCTTTCCTAGAAGCAACCCTCTCACCACCTCAGACACCTTTGGACGTCTGCAACGACGGGTACCCTCGATAATTTTGACAGGGTCACTATGGCATTTCATTGAACACAGACTTCCGTTATCTTAAAAAGACATATCATCGAGGCTTACGGACACAAATTTTTGACTAATGTAGAAAGTTTAGAAGTATAATTTTTATTATTGTATTCGGCATTTTAAGCCGAAACAATGTCAGGAATTAACCCACATTATAGTATTTTAAAGGCTTTTGATGTGCAAGCAAAACCGTTAACCGACGTCTGCGACGAAGTCTATTCACGATAAGTGTGCACTCTTTTTTCATTTACTTATAACTTTTGAAGGAATTCTTCAATCTTTATAAATCTGGTATCATTGGAGAGATATTAGTTAGTGTAACAATTTGAAATAAAAAAATCTTTAAAATAATTCTAAAAATGAAGATGAAAATGAAGAAGAAAAAAATGAAGATCTTGTAGAAAAGTGCTATAACTATCATTTTCACTGAAGTGAAACCTTGATTATCGAACGTCATCACTGTGAAAATATTTCTCAAAAATAATCATTCAGTCAAAAGATATCAAACAAAGTTATAAGCTAATTGACGTCTAAAGACGCTGTTTTCTGCTGTTTTCTGCTGTTTTTTGGGGTCAATCACATATTAACTTTGTATCATAACTTTGTATTGAATAAATATTTTAGTGAAATTTCTTCACAGTGATGACCTCCAAAGATCAAAGAATCTCTCCAGTAAAAATGAAAGTTATAGCACTTTTCTACAAGATCTTCATTTTTTTCTTCTTCATTTTCATCTTCATTTTTAGAGTTCTTTTGAAGATTGTTTTATTTCAAGTTGTTCCACTCGCAAATATCTCTCCGACGATACCAAATTTATAAAGAATGAAGAATTCCTTCAAAAGTTATAGGTGAAAGAAAAAAGAGTGCACACTTATCGTGAATAGACTTTAGTAATATATATTAAAATTAACTGGATCAAAACGATAAAACTTAAATTTAAATATCCATTATCTATCACTGGTCAAAACTTGATGCACGTAGCCCTTTACAATCATTAGATACATACAATCACGGACAAAATGTTGCTGTAGACTTTTCAAAATCGAGCACGCTTAGTACGGCAAGCACGAGATCTGAACACACTGTGTGTGGGGGTGTCTGTGTATTGGGTGTCTGTGTATAGGGTATGTGGGTGTGTGTGTGGGGGCACTCGTAAAACAGAAAGGAAAGGGGTGTAAAATTTTAACTAATTCAACGAGCACGCTTAGCACGGCGAGCACGAGATCTGAACACACTGTGTGTGGGGGTGTCTGTGTAAAGGGTGTCTATGTATAGGGTGTATGTGGGTGTGTGTGTGGGGACACTCGTAAAACTTAAAGGAAAGGGGTGTAAAATTTTAATTAATTCAACGAGCACGCTTAGCACGGCGAGCACGAGATCTGAAAACACTGTGTGTGGGGGTGTCTGTGTATAGGGTATGTGGGTGTGTGTGTGGGGGCACTTGTAAAACAGAAAGGAAAGGGGTGTAAAATTTTAACTAACTCAACGAGCACGCTTAGCACGGCGAGCACGAGATCTGAACACACTGTGTGTGGGGGTGTCTGTGTATAGGGTGTCTGTGTATAGGGTATGTGGAGTGTGTGGGGGGGCACTCGTAAAACAGAAAGGAAAGGGGTGTAAAATTTTAACTAATTCAACGAGCACGCTTAGCACGGCAAGCACGAGATCTGAACACACTGTGTGTGGGGGTGTCTGTGTATAGGGTGTCTGTGTATAGGGTATGTGGGTGTGTGTGTGTGTGTGTGGGGGCACTCGTAAAACTTAAAGGAAAGGGGTGTAAAATTTTAATTAATTCAACGAGCACGCTTAGCACGGCGAGCACGAGATCTGAACACACTGTGTGTGGGGGTGTCTGTGTATAGGGTGTCTATGTATAGGGTATGTGGGTGGGTGTGTGTGTGGGGGCACTCGTAAAACTGAAAGGAAAGGGGTGTAAAATTTTAATTCATTCAACGAGCACGCTTAGCACGGCGAGCACGAGATCTGAACACACTGTGTGTGGGGGTGTCTGTGTATAGGGTGTCTGTGTATAGGGTATGTGGGTGTGTGTGTGGGGGCACTCGTAAAACAGAAAGGAAAGGGGTGTAAAATTTTAACTAATTCAACGAGCACGCTTAGCACGGCGAGCACGAGATCTGAAAAAACTGTGTGTGGGGGTGTCTGTGTATAGGGTGTCTGTGTATAGGGTATGTGGGTGTGTGTGTGGGGGGACTCGTAAAACTGAAAGGAAAGGGGTGTAAAATTTTAACTATTTCAACGAGCACGCTTAGCACGGCGAGCACGAGATCTAAACACACTGTGTGTGGGGGTGTCTGTGTATAGGGTGTATATGGGTGTGTGTGTGGGGGCACTCGTAAAACAGAAAGGAAAGGGGTGTAAAATTTTAACTATTTCAACGAGCACGCTTAGCACGGCGAGCACGAGATCTGAACACACTGTGTGTGGGGGTGTCTGTGTATAGGGTGTCTGTGTATAGGGTATGTGGGTGTGTGTGTGGGGGCACTCGTAAAACTGAAAGGGAAGGGGTGTAAATCCTTGAGAGCTATTACTCCTATCCTGAATTATTCCTAATTGGTATTTGGGTTAGATTTTTATTGGTTTTCTAACAGCCAATCAGATTGCAGCTTTGTAATGTTCACCGAAACCCAAAATCATAGGGTGAAAAATTAGTGAAAGTTTTAGCTTGAGAAAACGGAGACCTGTTGTATATTTTTGGAAAGCTCTCAAAAAATTAAGATTAGTGATATATTGCGAGTATAGGTGATTTCAGTACCTAACTCGAGATATTGAGCTTCCGAAAGCGCAAAAACTGGACAAAATAGCTGTTTCTGGCTGAAAAACACTGAAAAACACTGTTTTTAAGGATTAATATCTCGAGTTAGGTAAAGAAATCACCTATACTCGCAATATATCACTAATCTTAATTTTTTGAGAGCTTTCCAAAAATATATAACAGGTCTCCGTTTTCTCAAGCTGAAATTTTCATTAATTTTTCACCCTATGATTTTTGCCCGAGACCGTCGTATTTGTCCGAAAATCACACCAAAGTGTCCAAAACAAAATTGGCACCCAAGTTATTTTGATTCCCCTACCCCTTAGCTTTCCAAAAATGTATAACAAGTGCTTTGACTAAAAAAATCGAGCGACCTCAAAAAAACGAACAAATTTCCCCCTACTATGTACTTTTTGTGGCTTTTTTGTCAGCCACATATTTTACTCGCAGTTCATGCTTTAATATATTTAAGTTGAGTAAGCCACAAAATTTCGTTCTTTTTGCAACAGGTAGATAAATTATTCAGCTTAACCATGGATGTATTTTGACATGTAAGCCACATGATGGCCTCATTCTATGAGCAAAATAGTGGATGACATAAAAAATGTCATAAAAAACGGGGGTTAATTTTTTATTAGCATCTAACCGGTCATTATTGTATTATAGTTGAAATTCAAAGTTTAAAATTGATGTTCTCATCAAAAGTTGCTAATATTTCTGCACTTTAAACTATAGAAAGGATTTTTTGAAGTAATGAAATTTCCATTGGTTTATTGTAAAATACTTTCCTTTACTGTATATATCATACTTCCATCTCAGATAGGTGCCGTTTATATCATGGAATTTCCATTATAAGCCCATGTTAGAAAAATGAGTCAGATTAATAGCTTTCTACACCAGAGAAACATGCAGGGGACCAACCACTTAATTTCAGAAATAATACTATAATGGGCTTCAGAAGCAGCCAACGAGCCCATTTCCCCGAATTATCTGTTTCCCTTTTCCAGGAGAGAGCTTTTTTTTGAAAAATGGGGAAACAGATCCGATTTTCTAGGAGAGACCTTTTCCTTAAAACTATCTGTTTCCCCGCTCCAGCTGATGTCTTCATCAGAGAGAAACAGATCAATATTTCTAGGAGATGACATAATAAATTGGGAAACAGATATCTGTTTCCAAAAAAGATGATATTGCATTGGAAACAGATTGGACTTTATGGGGGAAACAGATATCAATAACAAAAAGAAAGGGAGACAGATGAAAATTCCCAGGAGAGGGGAACAGATATCCTATTTGGGAAAACAGATCAAAATTTTAATTCTGAAAATTGTGGAAACAGATCAAATTTTCTAGGAAAGATACTTTGAGATTAAAAATTTAGGTTTTGCAGAGAAACAGATCTTCATTTCTAGGAAAAAGATTTTTGGAATATTCGGCCAACGGATCAAATTTTCCAGGAAGGCTATGTCTGGGAAACAGATATTTAAAAAAAGGTCCTCATTGGATGCTTTCGGGGCTTATATACATCATGAGATTTCCCTTATAATTATAATCCCATGCTATAATAATGAGCCTGATTAATAGCTTTCTACACCACAGAAACATCATGCAGGGGACCAACCACTTAAGTTCAGAAATGATACTATATGGGTTTACATCATGGGATTTCCATTATAAGCCCATGCTATAATAATGAGTCTGATTAAAAATAGCTTTCTATACCAGAGAAACAAGCTGGGGGGACCACTGAATTTCAGAAATAATACTGTAATGGGCTTATATCATGGAATTTCCATTATAAGCCCATGCTATAAAAATGAGCCTGATTAATTAGCTTTATACACCAGAGAAACATCATGCAGGGGACCACTTAATTTCAGAAATAATACTATAATGGGCTTATATCATGGGATTTCTATTATAAGCCTATGCTATAATAATTAGTCTTGGTTTTCAATTTATATATTAAGACAAGGTGAAGCGTGACGCTACAGATCGAATCTGTGTTTTGACTGGACTCACCACTTATCGTATTTTAATTGCATATTTTCTCATGCTTGATTGGATCCTTTTGAATTCTCAAAAATTATGCACATAATTTGATTATTTTCAACTGGAAATTTCGGGCACTTCGGTCCCCTCAATACAAATAAGAGTTACATATTTGAAATCAGCTCATTTTATAGATTCACCAGTGTTGAAAACTATTTGAAAAGGCACTTCTAAGAAAAGAAATTTGGGTGTCAAGTTTTCACCTAAATTAGTTATTCTTTCCGTATAGACTAGAATTTATTTTTTAATTTTAGGAGTTTAAATCGATGGAATCACTAAATTTCAGCTCCTAAGATTCCAGATTGTAAGCTAAAATAGATTTGTAAATATCAATCGTTTTCCAAAACTAAAAGTCTCGTAACTGAGAAAAAATACCGTGCAAACGTACCCTTATAAAGAGATTTCTATCCACGCATCAGATTTTGAGAAACTGTTTTTACGACCAATAATCACTTTTAACAAAGGGAATCTGAATAGATGATGAAGTAGCCAAAGTGAGATATTATTCTATCTGATAACAGTTCACTGGTTTATTACTCTTTACAATTTTGACAGAATTATATATAATTGATATCTACATGAGCGTAACCATTAAACAATCATTCAGAACACAAAAATTTTGTGACTAAAAAGGCTTGGGGATACAAAGGTTTTTTTCGCGTTGGTGGGCTTGGTGCAATGCACTATCCCACTAACGTGAAACGCTTTTTCGTGTCTACACCCCATTTTGTCTTTCTATCAATAAAAGCGAAATCTCTCTTTTGTCCCAGGGATAAAACCAGCGTGTCTTTTGGGTATTTCCCTCACTCTTTGCCCCACGAAACAAAGAAAGAAACTACACAGACACTTTTTTCTTGTGTTGGTGGGATAGAGCATGTTGCATTGCACCAACGCGTAAAAAAAAACTTCTCGTGTCCCCAAGCCTTAAGGTTACGGTCTGTTTATTGCTCTTAATTTTGACAAAAAAAACGTTCTTTTCAAAATTTCACATTCGGGTGGCAATTTCAGCCCTTCTACTTTATGTCACTGGGTTTTTTGGAGGGGTTATATTCTAAGTATCAGTTGAACGTTTTTGAAATTTGATCCTGGCATAAATAAAACTAGCAAGTAGCTTTCGCTATGATGCTCCCGATGACAGGCATTTGACAGTGATTGATTGAAATTCAGAAAAGGCGAAATGCCGTGTTTATTTTTGTCAGAAATACAGTGATATTGCAAAGTATTCAATTTTTCTCAGCCATAGCCTGCACTAAACATGCTCTCTTTAATAGATACCTTATAAAACTTGAATTAAAAAGCTTTTCATGTTTTATAGGCAGGGTCTTGGAATAATCTTCAGGAAATATTTAGAATATCTTTCTTCTCAAAAGCATTTTCTTTGAAACAACAATAACAAAAATAAAAATAACAAAACATGAATTTATAATTTCCAAGACTATATTTTGACAATGATATAATTTTCAGCTAAGTTGTTGTCTATATCGTAATGTAATATTGTTTTGTAAAGAATACAGTGGATACAGAACATACAGAAGCATTCCAAAACCAAAATGATTCAAAATACAACCAAACAACAGGAACATAACATGAAATATCCTTCAGGAATTTCTCCAACAAAAGGAGTGTTAATGTCAAGTTTGTATATATACCGTCAACTGCTCTAAAATGGGATTACTTGAGATAACATGGGACATACTGCTTTCTGGCCGGCTTTTTCTCTCTATCGTCACATCCTCTTCAACAACAAACAGATCCATGTTTCTTGGACAGTACAAAAAAGATGATTCTGTGGAGGTTCGGTTAAAATGGTTGCTGTTTTGGTGTCCCATTGCACAAAAATTGCACAGCTCCATTAAATTCATTCCAATACTTGTTCAACATTTTGAAGTCAAAACTCTCTTGTCATTAAAATGTTATGTTAAAATGAAGTTTGATGATTGGTTGAACAACTGCTATCTTTGTGCAAACTCAGCGTATTTGAAGCAGCGATTCAGACCTTGTAAAAACATATAATGACAATCTGGCTTTAAAGCAGTTGACGGTACATCCAACGTGTAAAACTACTTTAATGGTTAATATGGTATTTGTCATGGTGAATGAACGAACAACGAAGGCTGGTAAAGTTGAATTATGTTCGAACAACCATGCCGATTCCCCGCCGGACTCCAGGGATTTTTTTGTTGCGTGTCCGAGGATTTTAACATTACTTTTTAAGACTTACCCCGGACTGAACGCGTGGTCTGCGAGACGTACTTAAACAATTGGGCGATCACACACATGGGCGTCAATTTCACCATCCCTATTCTGCCCGCTTTCATGCGAACTTAGTCGACCGTGCGTTAACTCGTGACAACACGTTCACTTTTCCAGCCGCGTGGTTCACTTATCTGGCAGCGCAATTTGTTTGTCTGGGGATAGAAATATTTCTTTCGTTCGACAGGGTTGTCTTCGATCAGGTTCAGTAACCAAACACCTAATAGTTTGATTCTGTTTGATCAAAATTTGATAGTTCAATTACGAAAATTTGGATCAATTGAATTTAATTGACATCGCCTGGAGATAAACAGAAGGTTCGTTAATGGTGGTATGCAAAGTTTTTTCCAATTTCTGATAATAATTACCCAAAAGTAACAGTAAAGTATTAAACTGATGCCTGATTATACAACAAGGATACAAAGCAAAAAGAAAATTCTTTAAAATAATTTTCAATCATACATCCTATCTGAAACATTACTTTTCCTATCTGAAACATTACTTTTAACAAAATAGTATTATACTTACTATCAAAGTTGCAGAACAGTACCTTAAGGGAAGAAATTTTCGCGGGAACTTAATTTCGCGGTTGGTCAAATCATTTTTTTTCGCGGGAATTTAATTTCGCGGTTCAGCGATTTTTGAAAAATTCGCGGGAATTTAATTTCGCGGTTGCAGGATATTTTTGGCCAAAATTGTTATGAAATAAGCAAAAAAACCTGTTTTAGGCTTGAAATAGTACGAGTTTGGGGGAAAGCGTGAAATAAATTAAATTTCGCGGGAATTTATTTTCGCGGATTGACGATTTTGTAAAATTTCGCGGGAACTTATATACAGTATATGGGATTAGGATTATACCTTCTACTTTCTGAAACCAACTGGTCCCAAGTTGCTTCGTTGCTTTTTGTTGTTGTATTCCAAGCTATGACTTTGGAGCGCTAAAGACGCTAAATTTCTGTTCACGCGGCGTTGTTGTATTCCAAGCTATGACTTTGGAGCGCCATAAATGTAAAATATTTGTTCGCGCGGTCGAGCTAGCTTAAAAGCTCACCACACGGCAATCTTTTAGTAGATGCGGTCACTAGGTTACATCGTCCCGTTTTTTTTTCTTGAACAATTTTTCGCCAGCTCGATCCCCAGCACGGCCTCGTGAAGCAACATAGGCTCCCTTCGGGAGCAATTAGATTTGAGCTTGAAAAACTGAATTCTGCCTTAATTGAAGTGCAACCAATTCTGTACAGGGGAATAAAATTTACGAAGCTTATAGCATGTTGAAGTAATTGAAGTTCTTGGGACCTGAAAATGTCTAATAAATACACTATAATAAATAATACACGTTGTAAAAAAGGTTGGAAATTTAATATTAGCCTAGTACTACATACTACATCGATCGAATCATAATCCTTTAATCCGTTGATTTCATGTCAGAAAATTCAGAGAGGATGGAAAAATAGCGTTTTTGTGTTTCAGCGTGGACAAAAATCAGAGTATAACCTTTCCACAGGGGACGATAATTTCTCCAGTGGCAATGGTTCCCTCCGGGAGGATAGAATCTATCTATACTTAAGAAGATTTTAATAAAAAACCTATGCATATATTTATATTCATTCGCTTAGATCGAACATAATTAAGTAGAGATAGAGCTTTTCTCGTTCTGTCTTTTAATTTATTTATTCAATTTCTCTTAGTTTGATGAATTGTAGGCGATTTCTCAAACCAACTAGGATTAGGACAACCCTGTCTCACAGCCCCGGTGGAACTTTTTAAACAACCCAGCTGGCACGCAACGTTGGTTCAACGTTCATCTAACGTTATATGAACGTTCATCTAACGTTATATGGACGTTGTAAACGTTAGATAAACGTTGAAACAACGTTGTGTGCCAGCTGGGAAGGAATTTCAATTAGGGATGAAATCCCAGTGGGGCTGAATTTTTGCTTAATTTTCAAGTGGGGCTGGGGTCCCAGTGGGTCTGCGACACATGGGTATATTAGGCTGAGAGCATATTTAATACGATTAAAATACGAAAAAAATACGATTTGCGAACACATCGTAAGTAAAAAATTAGTAATATAGTTTACAAAATAATTAGTCAGATTAGAACATTTCAATAAATAATTTAGCTAATTTGATAAATAAAGTTAGTAAGAAAATAAAATCCTAGCTTTAAAAAAATATATATGAAATATTGGAACATTTTTCATAAATGATATATGAAATATTGGAACATTTTTCATAAATGATTCATTATTACACTAAATCATTCAGCTATTACTACGGAAACAAAATACTTAACTTTAAATTATTTTGAACTACAATTTAATAATACCAGATTGGTTGCAAATTTTTATCACTAATATAGTATTTGGAACTTAAAAATATATCTGATAAAATCCAAACAAAAATATAAATTAAAGATAATTTTCAAAGGATTCTTGAATTATCACGGTCAATTGATGGTTAAATTTTAAGCATGAAATGTTTTTAATTCAAAAGTAAATTATGTATTTTTGAGAGAAAAAGTAAAACTTACCTAGCAGTATAAAATTTATTTTAAAATGATTTTTCCTATGTTTCATAATTTACTTGTCCAAAGTTTTAAAAGATTAGATGAATGGGTATAGCGATTTTTCAATTTCTTTTCATCGTCACCCATGTCCTCTGCCCACGGCTAAAATATTGAAAAACAATCATTAGTATTGAAATTTGCAATAATTTTACTTGTTCTTGAGGAGGCCTGTTTAGGGACGAAGTTAGGCTGATTTTATTCGCTATAGGGGATGCATATCGTTTAATTTGCTTTTGTCCCAGTTAAACCCAAGTCTTTTTAATTTTCTTTTTCCAGGATTTCATTTTATAGACATTTTTGTCCGCTCGGATCTTCATTTTTACCAATTTTCAAATTTTTGGTTCGAACTTTTTGATTAGATTAGTATTAAATTTTTACTTACGTTTAGGTGGTGGTTGGACAACTTCCTCCATTGCCAGTTCATTTCTTGCTCTGGTTCATCATCTGAAACAAAAAATAACACCAATAATAAGTTCATGAATCGTAGTTTGAATTGTAGGTCACCCTTAGCTTTTTTAGCACAATAATAAATTTTATAATAAATAGACAGCAACCTTACACCTTTGTCTACTTTGCTTTTACAATAACAAAGATCATCAAACAGTTTATTAAAACTCTACGAAAAGAATTAGAAGATTTGAAAGTCAAGTGAATGTTTACCTTGTTGAGAAATTGACTTCGTTGATATTGACGAAGACGGCGCGTCATCTTTGATGGTTCAATTTCAGCATCTGGTGGTATCTCTAAGGGTACTGATAAATAGAAAAAAAATTCCCTTGGAATTTGATCAGTAAAAGGCTCAGCTGTAATTCATTATATTTGAAAATACAAAGAAAGCAGAGCAGTGGTAATCCAGTTTGACTAAAATGTTTGAATAAAATGGAGAAAAAAAAAATACCTGGAAACAATTTAAGATGGACATCAATGTTGCGAAACTTGCACCTCTCCCAACATGATGGAAGCATTTTGTGAACATCTGAGATGGTGTGATTCTCGAATGTCATCAATGCTGGGCCTTCAGTTCGAAAATCAGGCTGTTGGTCGCCGTCGTTAAAGATGAGCCAATCCGCCTCTCTCTTCCACCACGAACTTTCACCGAGCTCAACATAATCAGCAACTCGCTTCAAATGAAGCTCGAAAAAGGATTCGGACAGATGAATCTTCGTATTTTCATTAGAAGCTGAAAAACACATTTTAGTTGTTTAAAAATGGATTGTCTTCTTAAAATACCTTTATAACAAGTTGACCTACGTGGAAATATTTGAAAATTTTGTGAATGGCGTTTATTCGAAGGGGAAATTAACGCCCCCACCCCTCATATGCAAATTATATCTAATTCTTTTAAATGTCCCCCGTCCCCCGGGCGATATAATATAATTCAATATAATTTGTATATGAGGGGTGAGGGGCGTTTATTGAATAATTTTTCCTTTAGAAGTGCGTTTATTAAAAGTAACACCGTATGCTTGTAAAAAAGTTTTTAAAGTAAAAACGTCAATTTAAACCCAAACAAGATTTTTCCGGGAAAATCCATTTCAATCGATTTTATCCTACTACAACCCTCTCCAAAAACCCTATTTTCGGGCCAATTTAGGCCAAAATATGACACAGGTCGATTTATAGGACCTCCGTGTAGGTCTAAAAAACGAAAAGTATGAAGTATGATACTTAAGACCTTTATGACATATATTTTTGCACAAACCCCCTAAAAAACTAAGAAATAAGGCGATCTATCTTAATGAGAGACAGGGGTGTAAAAGATTTATAGAAATTTAAAAAAACTTACGCAAAACTTTGTTGAATTTGGAAATCTTTGAATCTACATGGGATTTCGAGTGACAATACTTCTGCTGGAAGTTCTTCTCTGCTTGGTATCTAAAACAAAGGTGAATAGAATGACAGTTGATGATTATAATTCAAACCTACTACTGAGAAAAATTAAAGTGGGTAAAATTGTAAGTCGAGTTAATCTGATTCCCTGAGTATTTTTTTAATCTAAAACGAATCAATCTATCATAAGTTGAAAAGGTTTAATGATTATGGTGTAGTTTTTAAATTGCGTACCTAACAATACCCATATCTCGGACAGATTCCTTGTGACGGTTTGTAGTGTCTCTGCCTATACCGCGAAGACCATTGAAAATCCTTTCCTCACTTTCTGTGTACAAAGATGACAATGCAATGATTCTGTAGTGTTCGGGAAGATGGATGACTAATGAATCATAATAGCTCCCATATACTTTTCCAATTCTGGGCATTTCACCAAATATCTCCAGGCATCGTAAATTGTGTAAAAACGTCATGTATAACCTCAGAATAGTTTCCGAGGAACGGTCTGTGGATTGAAGATATGATAGGCGGCATATCTCTTTCAGGGTATATAGGAGTTCTTCAGTTTCGGTGGAGAATTTGCTCCTCACTCTAGAGTAGACAGAAATCACGGAGAGCCGGTAATCACAACCACGGTACTTGTCCTTATGTTCACCAAGAGCGAATGCCAGTTCTTCTTCGAAAGTTTTCTTCAATTCACCAGGAAGATGGCTGGGTAGAAGATCCCACACGTTTCGTATATGACCTTGTAGGGAAATATAAATAAAACGATATCAACTAGCTTAAGGAGAGTACAAAAGGTAATAAAGGACTAAGATACGATCTCCTTTTTTGAAACAGAGAAAAATCTGAGATTATAAGTAGTCGAGATAGAGAACAAAGATAGCAAAAGATAATAATAAGAAACTTGGAATTATTCAGCCTATTCACCTTTCAAGTCGTGGAGTGGCTCGACTTGGCTAACCTCGTACATCGAAAGATTCAACGATTCCATGCTCTCTATCACATCTCCATGACATAGTGCGGGTGGTCTCACAACTCCACGCAAAGAATTTTTTAAGAGTGGTTCTAGGTTTTTTTTATGAGTCTGGCTGTAAAGTTTTTATCAATCAACCCTCTTGCCATGACCTCATCAAAAACTGTTTGTGCTGGTAGATTGTCAAAAGGGCTTATCACATTTTCTCTCCTACCAGCAGGACCACTAACAACCTGTAAATGAAGATTTTTGATCTTAGAAAAAAAAAAAATTGAATTCAAGCTCAAAGGTACAGAGATATTAGATTATTTTATTTTTTATATGATCATATAATTAAGGCTTTGTAGTGGTAGGCAAGATCGACTTTTTCAGAACATATTTGATAAAGTTGTAAAAAATCAAGAGAAATATCATAACCATGGGTAGGTGTTGTGGTAGCTGTTGTCGTTTGAAAGATGACTTAAGTCCGTTCCAGTGACAGGTATCTGTGTACTACCTACATTTTCCAGGAGTATCTTTAACAATTAATCCAAAATATTTTGAGATCCAATATAGAGAAAGATACCTTCTTCCGACGTTCTTCTAATGATATCGATTGACATGCACACATAGCCGAGAATTCACCAAACTTGTTAACATGACATCCACAGGTGCAGGGATATGATCCACCAATCGAATTTCCCGATTCAAATTGTAACTCCGGATGATCACCTGGATACAAATTAGACTAGTCATAGCTTTCACTAAATGCCCACGCAGAAGATCATGTCATACACTTATAAAGCTTTTAATGCCTTAAAGATTAAAGCATTAAAAATAATCAGGAATAATTGATTGATTTAATTATTGAATGATTGATTACTGCATATGCTTGAAAAAAAAATTATATTCCATTAACACAATACTTGAAGAATTCATGCAGCTTGATAATTTGATAAAATTTAAGGAAAAGCTTCTCAAAAATTTATTTCAAAAATTATGGTATCATTAGTTTACTGGTTTTCACATCTCCTGTTTGTTTTTTTCTCCCAGTTTCTTTCTTACAACAATATATGTCATGATTATTGTTCACAATAGACCTTTTTTGATAATGCCGCAGACATCTTAGATTGTAGGCAAAATATATAGCGGTGAATAGACCTTTTTTTAACAAGAGGCAGCCATTTTGAATAATTATGTACTCCAGCATAAAAACAATGATACAGCCATGCATAATTTTTAAAATATACATAATACAGTAATTATGCATGGCTGTGTCACTGTTTTTATGCTGGAGTACATAATTATTCAACATGGCTGCCTCTTTAAAAAAAGGTCTATAAATCAACAAGGCAACCAATCAGAAATAGCTTGCTTTTTTCATTGGCTGCTATATTTCAACAATTCTCTATTGCTACTTTGCCTAATAAACAATAGTCAAGAAAATACTACGTATAAAATTTAGCAAAAAGTTCTGCGCCATCTTAAATTGGGTGAAATAGAAACCAATCCTAGTTAAGGCCCGGGCTCCTCTTGTGTACGCTGTGATTGCACTTCTCAAGCAAAATCTTCTATGTTGTTGGTCAAAAGAAAAATAAAGGAATGCCATTGTGGTCTATTCAGACTTACAGTCGAGAAAAGTTGAAATGCGCTTTAATTTTTTTTCAAGTGCATAGTACTTTTTCATGATGTGATGCAATCTTTTCTCCAAGCTGAAAGGATCGAAGCCATTAAGATGATCGCAGCGCAAACAATGAAGAGACGTGTCTCCGGGAAGCTAGACTTTTTGAGTTTATAGCTATATACTTTCACTTTATTGTGTTTCCGTATGACTGTCTGTGTATCTAGTCTAACCACCGTTAAATGCCTTCGGGAAGGTCCCTCCTAACTTGGAAAGCCAGAATTGGAGCTATTTCACCAAACCACTGGAGCATAGGTTATATATTTAGAAAAAGTTGAATATGCGCATGTTAAGTAGAACGAATGTTAAAACAGTGAATACACTCTAAGTGAGGTAAATCCAAAAGAAATTCAACATTCAACATTCATTCAACCACTTTTGGATTCAACTTTACATATGGCCATATGCATACATTCAACATTTTTTGAACTTTGCCGGTATCTTGTTTTACTAAGTTAAGAAGGACTTTCTCGAGTTACGACCATATTATGGTATTTAAAGCTCAAGAAGCTCTATAAACAATAAAGCTAGTTATTAATATAATAACAGACAAAGATAAATTACAGTTTGAACAAAAAATATCAAATATCAAATGTACGTACATTAAAAAACTTGAGCAAATTTCTTTAAAGATTCCAGAAAAAGAATTGAAATCATTGCTAAAATGAACTTCTGACTAAATTACAGTATTTAGTATTCAATTTCAAAGACAAGAAACAAAACTTGACATACAAAACACTTTTTCCAGTCAATCAGCTCATCATCATAACCAGTCTGCCATTTTGTTTGTTTTGATTTGCACAAGTAATAGTAATAGTAATAGTAATATATTGTAATTCGTGTTATATCATACAATGTTATAAATAATTTGCATTTATAACACTCGCTTCAGCTTTTCAAAACTAATAAATTGTAATACGTAATAATGGTAATAGCATATAACGTAATATGAAAATACGCATACTACTAAAAACCGAACATTTACGGAAGAGACTAACTACGGGGATGCTTGCGCGACAAAACAAAAAAACAACAAAATTTCGAGATTCCAGTCCAATATCTATGCGTGAAACTATGAGTGCCTCCTCGTCGCTGCGCTCCTGCGGGGGCAAAAAGAAATATTTTATAAACAAAATTGATTGATAACCTTTTTCTTTCCTTCTTTAATATGCTAATGAAGGAAACATAAATAGCTAAGTGTGTGTAAAAACAAAAAGGAAAACAAGACGATACACATTTCCTTTATACAACAACGTTTTTTATAAGAACATAAAAAATTCAGATGTTAAAGCCTAAAAAAGTTCTTATTTTTCATTTTGTCCTTTATTAAACAAGAATGTTTCGAGATGTAAAAGGTTCGAGATAAATAGAGGAAAATAGCTTAGGGAGGTCTGCACCTATAAAAAATCTCATGACGTCATGAACTTCTACCGTTCCAAAGAACATTGGAAGTCTTAGCTTCAAGATGTCTTCTCTTCTAAGTGCAATGAAAGTTAGTTTCTCAGCAATACTGTCAGCGCAATGAGCAAAGATATATATTTGTGGCTGCTCGACAACACTTTGTATATTCATTGTTATCCCAAAATTGGTAAACATTTCCTCATCCGTGTAAAAGATGTTGGTCGAGTAGATAACTTTAACTGTGTATAATAGGACACCATTCGCCAATATTGAAGTGTGGTCTCCATCAAAAATCTCTTCATCACATCCAATGATCGCAAGATTCCTAAATAGATGATTCACTTGATCAAAACACACGTTATTATTCACATAATATTTTTCACATATTTCTGCTGAAAAAAAACACCTTTAGAGGGAACTTGAGGCTAATTTCAAATCTAAGAAACAGTAAGGAACTTTCTTTTTTCTTTTTTGAAATCGATAAACACAAGAGATCTTTAAAAAAAAATTAAAAAAGTAAAACCTAGGAAGTTAATTTAGGCTTGTCAATAATGAATGAAGTATTGAATATTAAGATGCCATTCGCGCTTTTTTTAAATAAGAATAGTGTCTAATGGTATCTTAATATCCAATAAAAAAACCAAACCCGTGAAAGTCAAACCTAGTTCCAAGTGTTCTTTGTAGATTCTTGATCGGATTTCTTCAAGTGGAATATGCCTAGCTTCTATCGTAAAGGTTTTCCTTTCAATCACTCCATCAACCAAAACAAGTTTTGTGTAGGTCTTTCCCTCGACCGAATCCCCAAGTTTATATTCACCACTTTTAACTTTCTTGTACATTTCCTCTTTCAAATGTTTGAACGGAGGCGGTTTGGGTATCGATGATCCACCTAAAATTTCAAGGTGTTATATAAACAATAAAATGAAAAGTGGTGATAATTTATGCTAAATAATTTTAAGAATTAACTAACACCTATATGACTCCACTGTTTCATTCTAATCCCATTATCTTAAATATAGTTATGAACTATTTCTGTAACCAAGAGAAACTAAAAGGAGACCATAAAATTTAGTACATTAAATCTAAATAATTTTACACCCGAAAGAAAACTAATATGTAATCCCTCGGTTTGACTTCTATCAATCTCTCTAGCTCTTCGTTTGTCTAACTAATCAGTTGTATAATGTATACATAGAACAAAATTATCAATAAAATTAAATTGTATGTAAGTATTTGATGTCTAAATTTGAGGGATAACCACACTAACTGAGTCTCTATAATGAATAAAATAAAGATTAAACTTTGTTTAACTGACAAATATCTGGCATTTTTAATGCTGCTCTTCTTGTCTTATTTTTGTTCATATAAGGATTATGCAGTCTTGAATAGTCTACATTCCTATTGTTTAGGAACTCTATAACAACACTGCTACCTCGCTCACCAACAATACCATACCGGGTGGCCACCCGGTATTTACTTGCAAGAGAAGAAAAATTAATCTAAAAATAAAAAAAAAGCTTTCAATTAATTAAATTTAAGAAATCAAACCGTCAAAATTTTAAGTACACACTTTTTTATAAGCAACCTGGCTTGGAGTAAAATATATTTACAAATTCTATCAGATGGAAATGAGCAGCCACCGGCTAGAAAGTATTAAATATCTGTTCTTGAGGACCCTTTTTCCTGGAAAAACTATCTGTTCTGAATCTGGGCACTCCTGGATTAAATCATCTGTTCTGGGAAAAAATGGGCCCCCTCGAAATGTATATCTGTTCTCTATCGTAGTTAAAGTAATGAAAATTATTTTTTCAATACTGGCAGTTTCATGTTTTTACAAACAATCCTCAGTTGAAAATAATTTTTAAAAAAACTAGAGTTCCGTTGCTCTTACAAAAAATAACATTGCAGGGTCTTCGTCAAAAATTGACGTCATTTTAGTCCTTGGTGTCGTGAACTTTTAAAGTGAACTTGTTCACGTGACGGCATTTTGAAATCAGTTCATTCCTGGAATTCAAAAGCTTGTCCGGGTTCGGAAATGTAGCGATTTCAAGCTTCTCCGCGAGACAAAGTGAGCATTTCAGCGACGAACGGTTGAACGTTGGGCACTGTCGGATGGTTTTCCATGCGATTTTTGGCGATAGGTTTTTTCGTTTTAACGTTCGTCGCTGAAATGCTCACTTTGTCTCGCGGAGAAGCTTGAAGTTCACTTTAAAAGTTCACGACACCAAGGACTAAAATGACGTCAATTTTTGACGAAGACCCTGCAATGTTATTTTTTGTAAGAGCAACGGAACTCTAGTTTTTTAAAAAATTATTTTCAACTGAGGATTGTTTGTAAAAACATGAAACTGCCAGTATTGAAAAAATAATTTTCATTACTTTAACTACGATATAACGCTTCTAACTTCGGTTGGTTAAGCACTCTTTTGATGGATGAAAGCATTGCTTCAACAAATTATCTGTTCTCTAAAAATATTATGCTCCTGGAAAAATATAACAGCTATTCTTAAGAAAGGTAAAATACTCCCAGAAAATGAGACCTTTTAAGAAAAGTATGAAGCTAAGAAAGCTATGAAAAAAAATCTGGCATCTGGTTGTGTTTTTCACAATTTAGCTCTTGAATTTTTCAACATATTATCCGCTGGAAAATTGTATGTGTTTTTCTTTAAAATGTGCTACTGGATTTTAAGAACAGATGTTTTTAAGGCTATCCCTGGATTTTACCTGGGTGTTTTGAGGAAAGTCTCTCCTAGATTTATCCATACAATTTACTCCCCTGGAAAAAAAGAACAGATATTTAAAAAAAATCTGCTGGCGGCTGCTCTTTATGGTACCACTCGCCCCGAAATGCATTTTAAGGTATAATAATTGTGAGGGCACCTAGACATATTTTCCAGAAATTAGGATTAGTGAAAATGGTGTTGCTTATAAAAAATATGTATCATCACGTATAATCTATCATTCAATTCATTATGAAGAACTGAAAATCTAAAATTTGCAGTTCTAAATACAGAATTAAAAGATAGACTTTACAGGAAAATATTTTCAAACTTCTCAAAAATAGTCCTATAATTATAAACTTAAAAATTTGAGTTAATTTTGTGTGGTTTTGATATCAGAGATACCCAAATGAAGAGAATATCTCAAGATAACTACACCAGCTTTAGATTTGAGTCGTTTTGCAGTCATCAAAGACGTAATAATATACATAATGATGACTACATAAATTGTTACCTTTTGTGGAATAGCCGGGTATTTAATATCATAACCTCGCTACCCTTTCCGCTCCAGAGCTGGTTCACTCACGGATATGTAACTCGGTAGCCCGGGGTCCACTTAAAGCTTTTTTTATAGACTGGATGGCGCGATTAAGTGGCCCGGTAGTATATGGTAATAGCCTTTTGCCTAGGCGGACTGTAAAACAGTCCGCCAGATTTAAGTTGTTTTTGGAAGGTAAAAACAGTATGAAGCAATGTTTTTATTTGAGAATAAGGGATTGCAAATCTGTTAATCCTGTTTTTTTTTCTCGTTTTTGATTATATCTTTCAACTCCAAGTAGTTTTATTGTTATTTGGATTTTTAGCATTTTTTTTCAAAATGGCGACCTCGCCAAATGCTCCTAGTCTACTTCACTGGACTCAGCGTCATAAAAAAATATCAAAAAGCAAAGTTCAGCCAAAAGTAGACTTTAGTCTATGAACTCGGTGGCCGGTAACTAACCTGATAACAGATTGTGTATTTTCTGGCCCAGTACGCTGAAGCTCTAAAGACGTGGGCGAAAATATACAATCTGAAGAATATGGTCGCGCGCCTGTACGCAGACCGCGTAGAATTTTATTTAAGAGGAACAGGTCCCAGTGCAATGTCGACAGGGAAGGGTGTCATGGCCGACAACCTTTAGCTTGGGAGATATGTCAAGTTCCAAGTTCTCTCAAAGCAAATTCAGAACTTTTTTGGAAAAGAAACATGCAAAACATTATTGTATTTCACAGACAAGGTTCTTTAATGGATGAATATATGCTCAAAAAAGAATCTTTTTTGCTTTAAACTAATCACACAAGAGAAAACAAGCATAATAACATCATACACAAATATCATTTAAAAAGAAAGGAAAATCATAAACAAACATTATATTATCAGTAGAAGAAAACTGAAGCTATAGAAAATGAATACAAACCATTACTGAATACTTTTCTGAAGTTTATAAAGTATAAAGACCAAAAAACTTGAGTTTCAAAACAATAACAAACATCCATTTTCACCTTCCGCCTCCAATTTGAAACCTTTCCACTCGCAAAGCATTGTGGGACAGAATTTTAATTCCTATCTATAAAACGCACTTTTCATGGAGCGCCATTTTAATTTTTAAGTTTTCGGCACTAAACAAAAAATTGACTCAAAATTTCTGTAGAGATAGGGCCATTTTCCTCAGATGTTAGTTGAGGGATTGTGCGAGGGCCCGGAGGGCCCGAAGGGCAATCCCGATTTTATGAATAAAATCGAAGCCAACGATCTGATGTGGGTACGCCCTACTCGCCGTCATGACTGAAGGTCATAATTTCAACTAAGGGTATAAAGATGTACAGTACTAACAAAAGAATTAATTAAACAAAATATGGGATAGAAATAAAGTGAAACAAGCTTCGATTGGTTTTAAGGTTTCTTTGCCAGGACCACAGTTGACTGGCTTAAAGAGCTATTAAAAAAATGTTACAATGTTTAAAATGATTAACCACTGCCTCGTCCACGGCCACGTCCACGAAAGTTGGTTCCTGAAATGTACAAGCAAGATAAAGAATATATATGAGACAGGGAGGAGAGGGAGGGCACATCAGATCGTTGGCTTCGATTTTATTCATAAAATCGGGATTGCCCTTCGGGCCCTCCGGGCCCTCGCACAATCCCTCATTTCATTTCATAAAATCTCCGCCCGATCTGATGTGGGTACGCCCTACTCTTGTATGACTGAAGGTCATAATTTCAACTACCTCTGTTTGAAGCTTTTTAAAATCGCACCTTGGAACGAATCTTTAATTACACTCCCTGAATTATTATAAAACTTTTGAAAAGTACTTTTATTCGACCAGTGGGCAGATTTCATAATATCCTCCACCGAAAAACCATTCAAAGAAGCCTTTGAGGTAGAGGCCGACCTAGTAGAGTGGCCCTGAAAAACTTTTGAATCAATGCCTGCATTATGGATGACTTCTTTTAACCATCTAGAAACAGTAGATGTAGCGACTTTATCGTGAGGTTTTATTGTGGCAATAAGGAGTTTAGATTCATCACCCCTAAGAGGCTTAGTCATTTCCAGATATCTATCCAAAGCCTTAACAGGGCACAAGGCCTTATTATCTTCAAAAGACTGAAATTTCAACTTTAAATGTTTGTCACCAGGCTTTTGAGTTTTTGTAGGATTTGGAAGTGTAAAACTATAAAAAGAGTTTACCCTCACCATGTAGGAGGTGTCTAACTGCCAAATTTCAGAAGCACGAGAACCTGAGCACAAGGCTAACAACATAACTAACTTATGTGTCATAAGACCAAGATTTCTCGAGTCCAACACCTCTAGATAATTTAAAACCTGGTCAACATCCCAGATAAAGTTGTATTTTGGCTTGGGGGGACGCTTGTTGAAGATCCCCTTCATCAAGGCAGAAACTCTTGGATGCATGCCCACTTTACTTCCGTCTATAGGCATGTGGAAGGCCGAAATTGCAGACCTATACCCACCTATTGTGCTGAACTCCCTACCTTCCTTAAATTGGTCAGTTAGGAATTGCAAAATCAGATTTAAAGGACATCTAAAGGGATCAGCTTGTTGGTCACTACACCAGCGACAAAACTTTCTCCAGGCCGATTCGTAATGAGAAAGAGTTCCCTTCCTTCTAGAGTGTATGATAGGTTGGCAGAGTCTTCAGATATTCCTTCTGCACTGAGGTTTGCCCGGATACTGTCCATGCCACCAGTTGGAGGGAGTTGTTTAGACACAACGGATGACACTCCCCCGCTGGATTCTTTAGCAGTTGTCGATATTTTGGTAATAATATTGGATTCCTTATCGACATTCTGAGTAGTAAAGGGTACCATGGCTGGGATTGCCAAGCAGGTGTTATGAGAAACAGGGTTGCTTGATCCTTCAGCACCTTTTGTAGCACACGGCCTATCAGGGAGAATGGTGGGAAAGCATACCCCCTCAGAGGCCCCCAGTCCTGTTGAAATGCATCTGTTCCCTGGCTTTTGTGATCCAGTCTCCAAGAGAAGAACTTTTGGAGTTGGGTCGTTACTCTTGAGGCAAATAGATCTATCTCTGGACGACCCCTCACCCAAGTCATTTTTTGAAACACTTTGGGATCTAGTTTCCATTCGCTTCGATCCTTCCTTCTTGACTCCTTGTCTGCTAGACCATTCAAAATCCCGGGAAGGTATTCCACAGTAATCGTGATCCCGTATCTTAGGAGGAACTCCCAAAGGTCCTTGCTTATCTGGTTCATTTCGTGGTTCACTGTACCCCCCATTTTTAGGATGTAAGCTAATGCTGAGATGTTGTCCATCTGGAGATGAACTGATGTTGGTTTTAACCTGTCTGCAAAAATCAATATGGCCATCTGGGCCCCTTTTAGTTCCAAAATATTTATATGTTTCACTCTCTCTTCCTCTGACCAAAGACCCCCTGCTGGTTGGCCTTGACAGACTGCCCCCCAACCTGTCTTGGAGGCATCTGACTGGACGACTATTTGTGGGGGTTCCATTACTAGGGTCCTCCCATTGACAGATTCTAGATTCTGAATCCACCAAAGTAATTCCGACCTTGAACCCTTGTCCAAGGACAAGACTTTTTCGTAAGAATTCTCCATTAGGAGGTGTTTTATTTGAAGTCTCTGTATATTTCTGTAGTGAAGAGGGGCTGGAAGTACTGCTACTGCTGCAGATGTCAATCTCCCTAATATCTTTGCCAAATCCCTCACAGAAACCTCCCCCTTCTGTAACAGATTCTTGCAATGTGTTTTTATTATTGCAACCTTGTCCTGTGGAAGAGATATCTTCATATTGACTGAGTCTACAATTACCCCAAGGTACTCTAGTTTTTGGCAAGGCTCTAACACTGATTTTTTCATGTTGATTACAAAACCCAAATTCTGTAAAAGGTAAATCAAGGTATCCCTCAAAGCTATCAATTCCTCCTTGGACTGAGCTAGAAGAATAATGTCGTCCAAGTACACTATCACTCTCCCATGCAAGCGTCGAATTATTGCTATCGGGATTTTCATAAGTTTTGTGAACACCCAAGGTGCTGATGAAAGGCCGAAACATAGGCAAACAAACCGATAAAGTTTTTCTTTCCAACTGAAACCCATATAATCCTGAGACTCTTTGTGGAGAGGGACCACAAAGTAAGCGTCCTTGAGATCGATTTTCACCATATAATCGCCCCTCATTAAAAGATCTTTCAAGGAGTGCAAACCCTCCATTTTGAAATGCTCCTGGGGAATGTATGAGTTTAACTTTTTCAAATTTATGACTGGCCTTTGACCAGAATCCTTCTTTTCTACCAGAAAAATTGTACTGAAAAACTTTCCCTCCCCGGGCTGAATTTCCTGGATAGCACCTTTCTCCAAAAGGGATTTGATCTCCTTGTCCACTAGAGTCACTTCCTTTTCTCCCATTGGAATCTCCTTTGGAGGCATTCTCTGATGAGGCTGAGCATTTAAAGGCACCTTGTACCCTGAAACAATATTCAAAATTGCCCGGTCGTTTGTCAAAACTTCCCAATTTTTTAGGAAGTGTTTTAGCCTTCCTGCTAATGCTAATGGAATGTCTCCCGGGCTTTCCTTTGAGAAAAGAGGCATCACTAATGGATGAACCCTGGACTTTTGAGGCAAATTCAAGAAATGGTTTTCCCTTACCTCTGTTATTTCCTCTGTAGTTTCCTCTGAATGAAGAGAACTGAAATCTTGGCTGAAAACTGCCTCTTTGACCGCCTGACGACTGCCCCCTACCACCTCGGTAACTTGTTGGCAAGGGGCCTCTCTGAAAGGGCTGATTTGAACTTGAACCTGCCTTCATCATTCCTTTAAACACATCTTTTGACTTACTTTTCGTCTTTGCACTTCGGCAAATTTCTTCCTCAAATTTGTTACCAAAAAGATCCTTTGTTGTGTTTTCTGAGAGGGTTGTCTCCCAATCTCCCAGCATTACTTTTGCTCTCTTATGGTCTGAGAAGAGGCTTTCTAGAATTAAATGCCGACGGTAGTACGATGTTCTCTGAGAAGCTTGCCCTACCAGAGCAGTGACTGCATCTAACGTTTTACTTATAATTTCCAGCCTCTGGAGTTCTGTTTTGGATTCCTCTGAATCAGTGTCCCCAGACGACATCAAAGCCTCTCTCTCATTTGCCACAGAAATCCACATCTGGGACACTGGGCCCATTATACTCCGGATGGATTGTTGAATATGAGTCATATAGCCATCGATACGTAAGGTTTTTGCTTTACCAAAAGTTTCATTCACAAGCTCTTTAATGTAAATGTCTAGCTTGGGAGGCTTGTCGACGTTTGAAGGTACGGGACAGTCCGTTAAAATCTTCTCTTTTATAGATTTGTCACTAAAATGTTTGGTCAGGTATTTACGAGCATAATCTTCCAGTTCTTTTAGTAGGCTCACAGATGAATCCTCATCCTCTTCATCTAACTCCACTCTTGGCATCTTCTCAGGTGGGGCAGAAGTCTCTTCCTCATCTTCTTCCCTTTCTCTTCGGCCATTTCTCCTGAATTTCAAATTGGAAAACATTATCAGAACTGCCCTAAGCAAATTCCTTGTTTCATTATCTTTCACTACCTTCTCTCACCGAGTGAAGAGAGGAATAAACTCAAAGACCTCTCCTAGAGAGTCTAGTTTCATGTAATGAGTGACCCTGTGCCCACTGCCTAACAGTGGAATAAGGTCCTTTTTTAAGGGACTGTAAATTTAGATATTGACAAAATACACAACAATGGTGCAACACCAATTGTTATTATAGCTTTTCCTAGATTATGATAGGGTTGCCAAAGGCAAAACCACAGATATTTAAGGAATTTTAATGATCAATTTATACTTACAAGGAATTTGCGTCCGACATCTTTAGCGAGTAGAAAACAAGAGGTAGTTGAAATTATGACCTTCAGTCATACAAGAGTAGGGCGTACCCACATCAGATCGGGCGGAGATTTTATGAAATGAAATTTCAGCGATCTTTAGAGCTTCAGCGTGTCGCGTAGAAAACTCCACAGCTGCTATCAGGTTACCGGTAACATGCTAGACTGGAGCATATTATTTTGTAAAGATACATTAGTAGTTTTTGCTTTATTGTTGCTTGAACAAATTGCAGTACTACTACCAAGCCCAATAATACAAAACGTTATTGAACAGTGCAACTCAAAAAAGATTTAAAAACTTAGGGTTTCTTACCAATGCTTTGTCAGGCATATTGTTAACTTCCTTGATCAAGGCTTCTTTGTCAAATGTCAGCTTTTCCGGATCAAGAGAGTGACGCTTTCTTTTTCCAGTTTCAGCCTCTTTTAGTTTTCCTTGAAAAAAAATAAACATAAAATTTTATACAAACATACACACCGACCTTATTTAAAAATGAATTGAACTGATATGTGCAGAATTTTCAATAAATTTAACGCTAGGAGATGTTTTAAATGCTACTTATTTAAGTCTCTACATTAGTGATTGCCCCAACTGCATAAAAAATAATTTTTGCATGTAAGTGTGCAGTTTTTATGCAAACAGGAAAAACACAAAGAATATTAAACATATTAATACAATAATGACCGGTTAGTGTTGCGTTGAACGAGGGCAATATTTTCAGTACAGCCCGAAAAAAACCGGTCATTATTGTATTTGTTAACCATTGCCTTCAGCTTCGATTGATTTTTAGCGCTTTATCCAGGAAAAATAGCGAAATAAAGCGAAAAAAACAAGCGAAGAGAGATAAAAAATTGTTATAATTTCTGACGTCAGAAATAGAAAATGAGAGAAATGATGTCAACGCATTGACATTTTCCTCTAAAAAGGTGACGTCACAATGAATTTTCCTAACGACAGGCAATGTAGGCCCGTCGTCATGCGAAAAGAATCAATTGCATTGCGCAAGAAATCGTGTAGCCCGCTTCGAAAAAGTAATCCGTTATCAAAGAAAAATAATGCAGCCAATAGAACCCAAAAATAGTTACTTTTATTTGTTCGATTGACTGCTTCTGCTATAGTCTCGCTATAGACACCAAGTCGCGCTTTTTCGTACTTTCCAGCAGACATCCTCAAACCATATGCCACATCACTTTGTTTTTCTTTGTAATTATTTTCCATGCGCACTTTAACCTGAAAAATAATATTAAATACAATTTTTAACGGTTTCAACTATCTTAATTTTATAAATTTTTCCCTCTGGTGACCAATCTCCATTTTGTTAATCCAATACAAACACTTCTTAAAGTAAGTAAAAAAAAAAACAATTATCATATTTTTTTAATTGATTGCATTTGATTTGAGATTAAACACTCCACGTTTTAGCTTGAGGCTGCTGGGGGCAACATGTTCATATTTTGAATAAATATTTCAAAAAGTATCAAACTGATTCCACTAATGTTCTTATAACCCTGTTTTAATTCCGTCAGTCATGTTCAGGGATTGGAAAGAGAGAAAAAGATGTGATCGCGGTATTGTTGTTTGAATATCATTTTTCTCAGTAAGCGACCAGGCAGAAGAATTGAAATATTAAGCAGCGATTCTGTCCTTGCATCTTTCCCAATCTATGAAAATGGCTGACAGAATTAAACCATGGTTTACGACATTGACATTAGGCAACCTTACGGAAACATACTAAAAATTTATTTTTGTACGTCACCGAAAGGTGCAAATGTAAATAAATGACGTAGCATGAGGAACCGTCGCATGAGCCCTGTTTTAATGATATCGGCTTGAAGTTGACGGTATGTAGCCCATTAACAGATAAAATGTACATATAAAAAATCACGCACGTACCTTATTTTCAATATGCCTGACCATTTTCTTCTTCTCTGCGGTTGTTTTCTTTTTTTCCACATCTGCTTCCTTCACAAAACATCTGTGAATTTTACACCAAAAATCCCTTGAAACTGCTTTTCGACTTTGTCATGTACAGACGTAGCAGCAACTTTTGCTATTCCATCATGTAGCCTTTCAGGAACCGGTATTGTTATCGTAATTTGTTTGACATTATGATTGATATCTGTGGACTTCTCTGTGCAAGGTAAACAATCATTGAGGGTGTGCAATCCTTTTTGAATAGTTGTTAATGCATTCCAGCATTCAATAGAATACCTTGTTGTGATTTCATTTTTTTGATCTATTGGTGTTCTTTTGTGATATTCAAAGAACCGTTTTCTGTACAGCTGAAACTTATTGGCTGACATGTTCAAAGGAGAAAATTGATTGTTGAAAGCTTCATACTTTAAATCAGCCCTTGAAGAATGGATCTCATTGGATTTGAAAATAGCAGCTTTCAGGAAACCACATTTGAAAACATTGGCCATTTCTCCTACCAAAAAAAAAAACAGTTCAACCAGCCAAAATCACTATCAATGTTCCATCAATCACCATCCATCAAGTCAAAGTTTACAAAAGTACAAAATATCATTTTAAAAAAAGTTCAAAAGTCACGTCCGTCGTCGGTCAAAAAAGGTTTGTTTTCAATATCGTTTCACTAAATTTGTCTTTCTGTATCTGTGAAAGAAATTCCCGCCGTAACAATTTGTCCGCTGGGCCGGTAGCGAAAATAATTCAGGGGGTAAAAAAGACACGACAAAACCGCGTTTCGCGTCTAAAAAAGGAAACATGACGTATAAATACGTAATGTTAAATAAATGCGCGAAATGGGACCAGTTCCGCCCTACAAACAGGTATAAAAATTATATTGTTAGCTCGAGAATCACTTACTTGTGTTAAAAAGGACTGTGTCGAAAATTCAAGCGAGTATTAAAGTTCGCATTTCTTACAAAAACCTCAAATGCAAGCCCCCGGTTTTTAAGAAAAACGCTTACAATGACGTCATTAACGTATTATTAATTTTCGACACAGTTATTTTTGAAAAGCCAATTATGACTATAGAGAGTTTTTATAATTAAAAAAATTCACTGTTGGCAGATAGTGGGTACAAATTTTTACGGTAAAATTTGGACACGCCGTAACTCGCTCGAGTAACCGATATTGACGTTACCATATAAAAATGCACTGATCTTTGTTTTGATGCTTTCAATCAATAGACAGACTTCTTGGAAGGATGTTTCAGCCAAACTACAGTCATTGAAATCATTCTGAGCTTATTGACATCGTAGTGGCCATATCGGTTACGTCTAACCGATATTGACGTTAACATGTAAAAATGCACTGATCTTTATTTTGATGCTTTCAATCAATAGAGAGACTTCTTGGAAGGATGTTTCAGCCAAACTACAGTCATTGAAATCATTCTGAGCTTATTGACATGGTAGTGGCCATATCTGTCTATAGAAGTCTGTCTATTGATTGAAAGCATCAAAACAAAAATCAGTGCTTTTTTAAGGGAAACGTCCATATCGGTTAGACACAACCGATTTGGCCACTATCATGCAAATAAGCTCAGAATGATTTCAATGACTGTAGTTTGGCTGAAACATCCTTCCAAGAAGTCTGTCTATTGATTAAAAACATCAAAACAAAGATCAGTGCATTTTTAAAGGGTAACGTCCATACCAGTTAGACGCAACCGATATGGCCACTACCATTTCAATAAGCTCAAAATGTTTTCAATGACTGTACTTTGGCTGAAACATCCTTCAAAGAAATCTGTCTATTGATTATAAACATCAAAACACGCAACCGATATAGCCACTGTCATGTCAATAAGCACAGAATGATTTCAATAACTCTAGTTTGGCTGAAACATCCTTCCAAGAAGTCTGTCTATTGATTAAAAACATCAAAACAAAGATCAGTGCTTTTTTAAGGGAAACGTTCATATCGGTTAGACACAACCGACTTGGCCACTATCATGCAAATAAGCTCAGAATGATTTCAATGACTGTTGTTTGGCTGAAACATCCTTCGAAGAAGTCTGCCTATTGATTAAAAACATCAAAACAATGATCAGTGCATTTTTAAAGGGTAACGTCCATTCCAGTTAGACGCAACCGATATGGCCACTGCCATTTCAATAAGCTCAAAATGTTTTCAATGACTGTAGTTTGGCTGAAACATCCTTCAAAGAAGTCTGTCTATTGATTATAAACATCAAAACAAAGATCAGTGCTTTTTTTAAGGGAAACGTCCATATCGGTTAGACGCAACCGATATGGCCACTACCATGTCAATAAACACAGAATGATTTAAATAACTGTAGTTTGGCTGAAACATCCTTCCAAGAAGTCTGTCTATTGATTAAAAACATCAAATCAAAGATCAGTGCTTTTTATAAGGTAAACATCCATATCGGTTAGACGCAACCTATATAGCCACTGCCATGTCAATAAGCACAGAATGATTTCAATAACTGTAGTTTTGCAGTAACATCCTTCCAAGAAGTCTGTCTATTGATTAAAAACATCGAAACAAAGAACAGTGCTTTTTTTGAGGGAAACGTCCATATCGGTTAAACGCAACCGATATGGCCATTACCATGTCAATAAGCTCAGAATGTTTTCAATGACTGTAGTTTGGCTGAAACATCCTTCCAAGAAGTCTGTCTATTGATTAAAAACATCAAAACAAAGATCAGTGCATTTTTAAAGGGTAACGTCCATACCAGTTAGACGCAACCGATATGGCCACTACCATTTCAATGAGCTCAAAATGTTTTCAATGACTGTAGTTTGGCTGAAACATCCTTCAAAGAAATCTGTCTATTGATTATAAACATCAAAACAAAGATCAGTGCTTTTTTTAAGGGAAACGTCCATATCGGTTAGACGCAACCGATATGGCCACTACCATGTCAATAAACACAGAATGATTTAAATAACTGTAGTTTGGCTGAAACATCCTTCCAAGAAGTCTGTCTATTGATTAAAAACATCAAAACAAAGAACAGTGCTTTTTTTGAGGGAAACGTCCATATCGGTTAAACGCAACCGATATGGCCATTACCATGTCAATGAGCTCAGAATGATTTCAATGACTGTAGTTTGGCTGAAACATCCTTCCAAGAAGTCTGTCTATTGATTAAAAACATCAAATCAAAGATCAGTGCTTTTTATAAGGTAAACATCCATATCGGTTAGACGCAACCTATATAGCCACTGCCATGTCAATAAGCACAGAATGATTTCAATAACTGTAGTTTTGCAGTAACATCCTTCCAAGAAGTCTGTCTATTGATTAAAAACATCAAAACAAAGATCAGTGCTTTTTTAAGGGAAACGTCCATATCGGTTAGACACAACCGATTTGGCCACTATCATGCAAATAAGCTCAGAATGATTTCAATGACTGTAGTTTGGCTGAAACATCCTTCCAAGAAATCTGTCTATTGATTAAAAACATCAAAACAAAGATCAGTGCATTTTTACAGGGTAACGTCAATACCGGTTAGACACAACCGATATGGCCACTACGATGTCAATAAGCTCAGAATGATTTCAGTTACTGTAGTTCGGCTGAAACATCCTTCAAATAAGTTTGTCTATTGATTAAAGACATCGAAACAAAGATCAGTGCATTTTTACAGGGTAACGTCCATACCGGTTAGACGCAACCGATATAGCCACTGCCATGTCAATAAGCAAGAATGATTTCAATAACTCTAGTTTGGCTGAAAAATCCTTCCAAGAAGTCTGTCTATTGATTAAAAATATCAAAACAAAGATCAGTGCTTTTTTAAGGGAAACGTCCATATCGGTTAGACACAACCGACTTTGCCACTATCATGCAAGTAAGCTCAGAATGATTTCAAAGACTGTAGTTTGGCTGAAACATCCTTCCAAGAAGTCTGTCTATTGATTAAAAACATCAAAACAATGATCAGTGCATTTTTAAAGGGAAACGTCCATATCGGTTAGACGCAACCGATATGGCCACTACCATGTCAATAAACACAGAATGATTTAAATAACTGCAGTTTGGCTGAAACATCTCTCCAAGAAGTCTGTCTATTGATTAAAAACATCAAAACAAAGAACAGTGCTTTTTTTGAGGAGAATGTCCATATCGGTTAAACGCAACCGATATAGCCATTACCATGTCAATAAGCTCAGAATTATTTCAATGACTGTAGTTTGGCTAAAACATCCTTCCAAAAAGTCTGTCTATTGATTAAAAGCAACAAAACAAAGATCAGTGCTTTTTTTAAGGGAAACATCCATATCGGTTAGACGCAACCTATATAGCAACTGCCATATCAATAAGCACAGAATGATTTCAATAACTGTAGTTTTGCAGTAACATCCTTCCAAGAAGTCTGTCTATTGATTAAAAACATCAAAACAAAGAACAGTGCTTTTTTTGAGGGAAACGTCCATATCGGTTAAACGCAACCGATATGGCCATTACCATGTCAATAAGCTCAGAATGTTTTCAATGACTGTAGTTTGGCTGAAACATCCTTCAAAGAAGTCTGTCTATTGATTATAAACATCCAAACAAAGATCAGTGCTTTTTTTAGGGAAACGTCCATATCGGTTAGACGCAACCGATATGGCCACTACCATGTCAATAAACACAGAATGATTTAAGTAACTGTAGTTTTGCTGAAACATCCTTCCAAGAAGTCTGTCTATTGATTAAAAACATCAAATCAAAGATCAGTGCTTTTTATAAGGGAAACGTCCATATCGGTTAGACACAACCGATATGGCCACTACGATGTCAATAAGCTCAGAATGATTTCAATTACTGTAGTTTGGCTGAAACATCTTTCCAAAAAGTCTGTCTATTGATTAAAGACATCAAAACAAAGATCAGTGCATTTTTACAGGGTAACATCCATACCGGTTAGACGCAACCGATATGGCCACTACGATTTCAATAAGCTCAAAATGTTTTCAATGACTGTAGTTTGGCTGAAACATCCTTCCAAGAAATCTGTCTATTGATTAAAAACATCAAAACAAAGAACAGTGCTTTTTTTGAGGGGAACGTCCATATCGGTTAAACGCAACCGATATGGCCATTACCATGTCAATAAGCTCAGAATGATTTCAATGACTGTAGTTTGGCTGAAACATCCTTCCAAAAAGTCTGTCTATTGATTAAAAGCAACAAAACAAAGATCAGTGCTTTTTTTAAGGGAAACATCCATATCGTTTTGACGCAACCGATATGGCCACTACCATGTCAATAAGCTCAGAATGATTTCAATGACTGTAGTTTGGCTGAAACATCCTTCCAAGAAGTCTGTCTATTGATTAAAAGCATCGAAACAAAGATCAGTGCATTTTTACAGGGTAACGGCCATATCGGTTAGACGCAACCGATATGGCCACTAAAATGTCAATAAGCTCAGAATGATTTCAATTACTGTAGTTTGGCTGAAACATCCTTCCAAGAAGTCTGTCTATTGATTAAAAACATCAAAACAAAGATCAGTGCATTTTTACAGGGTAACGTCCACGTCAGTTAGACGCAACCGATATGGCCACTACCATTTCAATAAGCTCAAAATGTTTTCAATGACTGTAGTTTGGCTGAAACATCCTTCAAAGAAATATGTCTATTGATTATAAACATCAAAACAAAGATCAGTGCTTTTTTAAGGGAAACGTCCATATCGGTTAGACGCAACCGATATGGCCACTACCATGTCAATAAACACAGAATGATTTAAATAACTGTAGTTTGGCTGAAACATCCTTCCAAGAAGTCTGTCTATTGATTGAAAGCATCAAAACAAAGATCAGTGCATTTTTATATGGTAACGTCAATATCGGTTAGACGCAACCGATATGGCCACTGCGATGTCAATAAGCTCAGAATGATTTCAATGACTGCAATTTTGCTGAAACATCCTACCAAGAAGTCTGTCTATTGATTAAAAACATCAAAACAAAGATCAGTGCATTTTTACAGGGTAACGTCCATACCGGTTAGACGCAACCGATATGGCCACTACCATGTCAATAAGCTCAGAATGATTTCAATGACTGTAGTTTGGCTGAAACATCCTTCCAAGAAGTCTGTCTATTGATTAAAAACATCAAAACAAAGATCAGTGCATTTTTACAGGGTAACGTCCATATCAGTTAAACGCAACCGATATAGCCTCTGCCATGTCAATAAGCACAGAATGATTTCAATAACTCTAGTTTGGCTGAAACATCCTTCCAAGAAGTCTGTCTATTGATTAAAAACATCAAAACAAAGATCAGTGCTTTTTTAAGGGAAACGTCCATATCGGTTAGACACAACCGACTTGGCCACTATCATGCAAATAAGCTCAGAATGATTTCAATGACTGTAGTTTGGCTGAAACATCCTTCCAAGAAGTCTGTCTATTGATTAAAAACATCAAAACAATGACCAGTGCATTTTTTAAGGGTAACGTCCATACCAGTTAGACGCAACCGATATGGCCACTACGATTTCAATAAGCTCAAAATGTTTTCAATGACTGTAGTTTGGCTGAAACATCCTTCAAAGAAGTCTCTCTATTGATTATAAACATCAAAACAAAGATCAGTGCTTTTTTAAGGGAAACGTCCATATCG